>NC_139623.1:106617458-106634958 GCF_964638095.1 Poromitra crassiceps
TGTGGCATACATCTTCCTTATCCAGATAACATCCAGATCACTTATCCGGATACAGGTCACATTTAAAAAGCAGGTGTAAATGGGGCGTATTTGTATTCAGACCGTATGACATTCAGCAGGTTGCAGCCAGAGGTGAGAGTCCAGAGGAACAGAGGACAGTGTGGTGTAGTTGTACTAAGAATGAGGATGGACATGTAGTCCAGTGTAAAGTAGGGCTGGGCGATATGATTGAAGTCAATAAAGGGATTTTCATGCCTCTTCCAGCAACAGCAGTGGCCGCCGGAGGTATTACGTTTTCGGGTTGTCCGTCCGTAGGTACAGTATGTCCCATTCTCGTCGTTAACACAATATCCCAGGAAACGCCTTGAGGGAATTCCTTCAAATTTGGCTCAAATGTCCTCTTGGGCTCAAGGATGGAATTGATAGATTTTGTTGGTCAAAGTTCAAAGTTCACTGTCACTGTTCTGTGAGCTCTTGTCCGTCCATTCCATTCTTGTTAACACAATATCTCAGGAACGCCTTGAGGGAATTCCTTGAAATTTGGCTCAAACATCCACTTGACTCAACGATGAACTGATTCAATTTTGGTGGTAAAGGGTCAAAGTTCAAAGTTACTGTGACTGACCTCACGTCTCACCCATTCTTGTTAGTGTGATATCTCAGGAACACCTTGAGAGAATTTCTTCAAATTTGGTACAAATGTCCACTTGGACTCAACGATGAACTGATAACGTTATGACATTTTTGACATATTTCAAGAATTCATACGCTAATTTTGTCATTTCACACAAAAATATGTGAATAAAATGATGAAATTTCATGAAATGATGACAATTTTATAGCAAAAATGTCAAAGGTCAATTTCACTGTGACATAATGTTTTGCTTACCACTGTAGCTGAGAAAACGATCTTGGGTCATTCTACAAAAAAATAAGTTAGGTGGAAGTGCTGTCACTTATTTTTGCAGACACCAAAATCCTTTAAATTGACCTAATCATCACATTAATTATTGATTTGGATTCCAAAAATCCACCCTTTTCACTTCCTCTCCCTGGATGACAACCAGGACAGGGGGCCTCCTGTTCCTCTGGTAGTCCACCACAAGCTCATTGGTTTTGCTGCTGATCAGCTGATTGTTGTTGCACCATGTGAGGAAGTTCTCTATCAGTCCTCTGTACTCCTCTATAAAAAATAGTCTCTGAGTCAAGACAGCATGTTTCTCACTGGAAATTATTCACTGGTATCATACATCTCAATATAGTGATAACTCCCATTTTGCCAAGAAATGCACTTAATAACTTTGATCAAATTCCTTCAGTCTTCACTACATGTATTTATGAGTCTGACAGACATCGATAAACTGCAACTTGACTTGTTGCCAGAGGCATACAACTGCCAGGCGTTTTTATTTCTAGTTTTCAATATTGATATCACAATATGGCTCAAAAATGTTCATCCCTGATTATAGAGATTACTATTGTAATCTTAGGTGTGATGTCAAAAAACAAACAAAACTGAAGTAAATTATGTGAGCATACCTCATTTTGTCAGTTTTTAAATAAAATTAGCTTGTCATCATCAGTTTAGACATCAGAATTGTGTGCCACTGCCACGATATCCCCAAATCACCGTATAATCACATTCACAATTATGATTCCACTGAAAGACAATCGGCGGCAATACTTAGTTATTGCTCTGAGAATGATGTCACCATGTTGGGTGTTCCTGGTCACCGCAGCCACTCAGGCGGGCCTGTTGTATCTACATTTGCAGCTCCGTCTCATGGGAGGTGTAAGTGATACACAGGCAGTTAGGGGCGGGATCTGAGGGGAATGATGTAGTGGGGCAAACCATGCCCCTCCCCCCCCATGTAGCATACCCATCTTCCACTGAGAGTGACCCTACTGCAGAGGGAGATACTCCCGGGAGGGGTGCAGTTTTTTGGGCAGTAGCTGATTAGTAGCTGTTCATATGATATTGCAGTCCTCCTGTGATGCTGTTGTGTTAGCTCATATAATACCATCAACACTCATATGGTATTACTAGTTGTGTTAGCTCATATAATACCATCAACACTCTTTGCTAACCTCCTACCCTTCAGCAGTATATTCATCCTACATTACTTTGCAGATACTTGAAACAATTAGGGTCACATAACATGACCTGTATTATTTAGCATTTACAAAATACATAGAATTTGTTGTCATATTTTATGTTGACACATTTTTATATTGGATTTGTTATGGAAAATCAAAATGTAGAAACTCCATCTCAGGTGCAGTAGTTTGTCCACTTTGTCCTAATTCTGGCATTAAAAATAGCCATTCGGAAGAGGATACATTACATCCATATATACCTCTCTCTCTCTCTCTCTCTCTCTCTCTCTCTCTCTCTCTCTCTCTCTCTCTCTCTCTCTCTCTCTCTCTCTCCTCCCCTCTTCCTCTCTGAATATTTTATTAGAAGAAGCTAAGGTTTTTCTTATGCTGATGGATGCTGGGCTCATTGCATTGACCAGGACAGGGATTACAGTTACGGTATATTCATATATTCATGTTGAGGAATGGAGGCACGTACTCTAATGGCCTATGTCCACCGCCTGCGTTACGGGTCTGTGAAGCTGCCTGAACAGACCCACACCCATGTAATCTCTCAGACGCATGCAGGATCCGACGAGAATAGAACAGGTGCATAATTCTTCTGTACCGCATGTATTGCCCATCCATTAACATGGGCGAGAGTGTGATCCCCCCGGAGCCATACCGCATCTGGTGTAGGGATGCAGGGGTTAACCGGTTTGACTATTAACACATTGAATGCCAGCCATGTTTTCATTCCTGTAGGTAAGTTGTGCCAGGGGTGTTTTTGACGATTCTGGCTCATTTTAGAAGAGCCGAGGATTCTTTTCTGTTAAGAATTCATGAACACCAATCATCTAAAAATAACTAATAGAATGTGTGCTTTCTCTGTCTAAAAGAGTTAGTTTGCAGAGTTAGTAGTTATGTAGATATTAGCCGTTGAGTACAGCATGGTTTCAGCGTCTGGAAATTTATTCAGAGATAAATGGCTTTTTGTGAAACAGTCACTTTAACCATTCATTTTTGGCATCAGTAAGACCGTCAGACATTCTAAACAATAGTTTTGAACAGTAATTTCCTCCATAACAACAGGAAACACCCCTCTCATTCAAACTCCTCCCTCCGTGTGTCTTCTCCTCCTTCCTCCTGGCTTCAGCGGGCGTGTCAGAAGCGCGTTGTGCTGCCTGCCTGTCTGTCTGCGTGCCTGCCTGCCTGTCTGCCTGTCGGGCAAGACGAGTCTGAAACGGATTACTGTAAAATCGCGTCGCCATTTCCTTGAATGGCTTTCTCCCGCGGTGTGTGTGTGTGTGTGTGTGTGTGTGTGTGTGTGTGTGTGTGTGTGTGTGTGTGTGTGTGTGTGTGTGTGTGTGTGTTCGCGCGTTGCTGCGCGGCTCTGGGGGGAAGGGATCTCTGTCCGTTCTGTGTGTGTGTGTCCGGGCTTTTCCGCGGGAGGCGGCTGCTTTTGTGGCTTTTGGGTCCCGTTGCTGTGACTTCTCTCGGTCTCTGTCGCCACTTAGTGGTCGGTAAAATAGATTACACGCATGCTCTTGCTCCAAATAGTTATCTGGAAGATGTAAAAGGGGTTGATTGATGTCCCACCGTCAAAAAAACATGTAAGACGAGTTATTTCGGCTCTGGCACTCAAGCGCTGGATTATGTAAGACGAATTATTTCGGCTATGGCACTTAAGGTGTTAACCACGATTTAAAACGTCACGGTTATATAACCGCAGAGGCTCCGCTACACCGAGTGTTTTGTTTCACAACAGTTCGTCAGTTTAAAACTCCCGTGAAGAACCTGTCTCTCTCGCTTCGTTTCCCGCACGGACTATTTAGCGGAGGCACCAAACACAGGCAGCTGCCATGTCTCCCAGTAGTAGTCAGTCGGTAGCCTAGCCATGGACGCCAGCACCAAAATAAATGTTGCAATACATGTCCCGCAAGGTTTCTGAGATTAGGGGAAAGTCTGAGCTGGTGTTACGTTAAACCAAACATGGGGAGGAGGCAGCGGATTTGTTTACCGTTAACATACAGTCAATGACGTTAACGTTAGCTGTTGTGGCTAATGTTAGCTAGCTGGCCATGGCCTAGCGTACATAGTTCAACAGGCAGCGGTCCTCGAGCTCGTTGTGACCAAACATCCCCGCATTTAAAGCACTTCATGCTCCCAGAGCTGGCGTAAACCATAGAGAACCTCATGCTTTACACAAAAAGAAACATCAAGGGTTTGTGTCAACTCCAAAAGCAACCCGCTAACGTTACATGTAGGCCTAATAACGTGAAGCTAACGTAGCTAGCTGCTTGGCAGTCATGATCTGACTGAGACAACGAAAACAAATGCGCACATTTACATAACAAACACCAGTCAACACCACAGAGTGTCCTTTCTTTAATCTAGAGGGAGCATTTTCCAGTAAAAAGTGAAACGACACATGATGGCTTATAGTGAGGCTTTCCATGCCTGCCCCATCATCACTTCAATAGAACTGACCCCAATGCAACATTCAGACGGCCCATTTAGTTGCCAGTAACATGCCAATAAGTTACTATGCCTTTTGTGTTTTTTCTGCAGACTAAGCAGCTATAGAATTTCGCTTCTATAAAATAATAATAAAATATTTTTTGTATTGACTATTGAGTGATACACTTTACTAAAACAATCATATATCAGAAATGTTGTTTGTTTTATGTTCACAATAGTGATGTCAGTTAGATTTGATTAGGTCAGAGCCACATCTGAGTACATCTGCCCTTTCTTTCTTCTTTTTTTAATCCGAAGGCAGCAACTGTTAAGATTGTGGGGGAAATACAATAAAACCTCTATTTAAAGAATGCTCATGTGATTTTTATACGTCCATAACAATAATCGTGAAACCGTGATAATCGTGGTTTTTTCTCAGACTATAATCGTACATCAAAATTTATAATCGATGCATCCCTAATCTGGTGTACATTGGGTTTTAGCTGATGAATGCAGCGCTGTGATTTAGCAGCTGATAAGCTTTAGTACTAAGGCAGAGTGCAGTGTGTAGGCAGGTTTATACTAACAGTGTCAGCTGATAAGCTTTAGTACTAAGGCAGAGTGCAGTGTGTAGGCAGGTTTATACTAACAGTGTCAGCTGATAAGCTTTAGTACTAAGGCAGTATGCAGTGTGTAGGCAGGTTTATACTAACAGTGTCAGCTGATAAGCTTTAGTACTAAGGCAGAGTGCAGTGTGTAGGCAGGTTTATACTAACAGTGTCAGCTGATAAGCTTTAGTACTAAGGCAGAGTGCAGTGTGTAGGCAGGTTTATACTAACAGTGTCAGCTGATAAGCTTTAGTACTAAGGCAGAGTGCAGTGTGTAGTCAGGTTTATACTAACAGTGTCAGCTGATAAGCTTTAGTACTAAGGCAGTATGCAGTGTGTAGTCAGGTTTATACTAACAGTGTCAGCTGATAAGCTTTAGTACTAAGGCAGAGTGCAGTGTGTAAGTCAGGTTTATACTAACAGTGTCAGCTGATAAGCTTTAGTACTAAGGCAGAGTGCAGTGTGTAGGCAGGTTTATACTAACAGTGTCAGCTGATAAGCTTTAGTACTAAGGCAGAGTGCAGTGTGTAGGCAGGTTTATACTAACAGTGTCAGCTGATAAGCTTTAGTACTAAGGCAGAGTGCAGTGTGTAAGTCAGGTTTATACTAACAGTGTCAGCTGATAAGCTTTAGTACTAAGGCAGAGTGCAGTGTGTAAGTCAGGTTTATACTAACAGTGTCAGCTGATAAGCTTTAGTACTAAGGCAGAGTGCAGTGTGTAGGCAGGTTTATACTAACAGTGTCAGCTGATAAGCTTTAGTACTAAGGCAGAGTGCAGTGTGTAGGCAGGTTTATACTAACAGTGTCAGCTGATAAGCTTTAGTACTAAGGCAGAGTGCAGTGTGTAGTCAGGTTTATACTAACAGTGTCAGCTGATAAGCTTTAGTACTAAGGCAGAGTGCAGTGTGTAGGCAGGTTTATACTAACAGTGTCAGCTGATAAGCTTTAGTACTAAGGCAGAGTGCAGTGTGTAAGTCAGGTTTATACTAACAGTGTCAGCTGATAAGCTTTAGTACTAAGGCAGAGTGCAGTGTGTAGGCAGGTTTATACTAACAGTGTCAGCCGATAAGCTTTAGTACTAAGGCAGAGTGCAGTGTGTAGGCAGGTTTATACTAACAGTGTCAGCTGATAAGCTTTAGTACTAAGGCAGTATGCAGTGTGTAGGCAGGTTTATACTAACAGTGTCAGCTGATAAGCTTTAGTACTAAGGCAGTATGCAGTGTGTAGGCAGGTTTATACTAACAGTGTCAGCTGATAAGCTTTAGTACTAAGGCAGAGTGCAGTGTGTAAGTCAGGTTTATACTAACAGTGTCAGCTGATAAGCTTTAGTACTAAGGCAGAGTGCAGTGTGTAAGTCAGGTTTATACTAACAGTGTCAGCTGATAAGCTTTAGTACTAAGGCAGAGTGCAGTGTGTAGGCAGGTTTATACTAACAGTGTCAGCTGATAAGCTTTAGTACTAAGGCAGAGTGCAGTGTGTAAGTCAGGTTTATACTAACAGTGTCAGCTGATAAGCTTTAGTACTAAGGCAGAGTGCAGTGTGTAGGCAGGTTTATACTAACAGTGTCAGCTGATAAGCTTTAGTACTAAGGCAGTATGCAGTGTGTAGGCAGGTTTATACTAACAGTGTCAGCTGATAAGCTTTAGTACTAAGGCAGAGTGCAGTGTGTAGTCAGGTTTATACTAACAGTGTCAGCTGATAAGCTTTAGTACTAAGGCAGAGTGCAGTGTGTAGGCAGGTGTATACTAACAGTATCAGCTGATAAGCTTTAGTACTAAGGCAGAGTGCAGTGTGTAGGCAGGTTTATACTAACAGTGTCAGCTGATAAGCTTTAGTACTAAGGCAGTATGCAGTGTGTAGGCAGGTTTATACTAACAGTGTCAGCTGATAAGCTTTAGTACTAAGACAGTATGCAGTGTGTAGGCAGGTTTATACTAACAGTGTCAGCTGATAAGCTTTAGTACTAAGGCAGAGTGCAGTGTGTAGGCAGGTTTATACTAACAGTGTCAGCTGATAAGCTTTAGTACTAAGGCAGTATGCAGTGTGTAGGCAGGTTTATACTAACAGTGTCAGCTGATAAGCTTTAGTACTAAGGCAGAGTGCAGTGTGTAGGCAGGTTTATACTAACAGTGTCAGCTGATAAGCTTTAGTACTAAGGCAGAGTGCAGTGTGTAGTCAGGTTTATACTAACAGTGTCAGCTGATAAGCTTTAGTACTAAGGCAGAGTGCAGTGTGTAGGCAGGTTTATACTAACAGTGTCAGCTGATAAGCTTTAGTACTAAGGCAGTATGCAGTGTGTAGTCAGGTTTATACTAACAGTGTCAGCTGATAAGCTTTAGTACTAAGGCAGAGTGCAGTGTGTAGGCAGGTTTATACTAACAGTGTCAGCTGATAAGCTTTAGTACTAAGGCAGTATGCAGTGTGTAGTCAGGTTTATACTAACAGTGTCAGCTGATAAGCTTTAGTACTAAGGCAGAGTGCAGTGTGTAGGCAGGTTTATACTAACAGTGTCAGCTGATAAGCTTTAGTACTAAGGCAGTATGCAGTGCGTAGTCAGGTTTATACTAACAGTGTCAGCTGATAAGCTTTAGTACTAAGGCAGAGTGCAGTGTGTAGGCAGGTTTATACTAACAGTGTCAGCTGATAAGCTTTAGTACTAAGGCAGAGTGCAGTGTGTAGGCAGGTTTATACTAACAGTGTCAGCTGATAAGCTTTAGTACTAAGGCAGAGTGCAGTGTGTAAGTCAGGTTTATACTAACAGTGTCAGCTGATAAGCTTTAGTACTAAGGCAGAGTGCAGTGTGTAAGTCAGGTTTATACTAACAGTGTCAGCTGATAAGCTTTAGTACTAAGGCAGAGTGCAGTGTGTAGGCAGGTTTATACTAACAGTGTCAGCTGATAAGCTTTAGTACTAAGGCAGAGTGCAGTGTGTAAGTCAGGTTTATACTAACAGTGTCAGCTGATAAGCTTTAGTACTAAGGCAGAGTGCAGTGTGTAGGCAGGTTTATACTAACAGTGTCAGCTGATAAGCTTTAGTACTAAGGCAGAGTGCAGTGTGTAGGCAGGTTTATACTAACAGTGTCAGCTGATAAGCTTTAGTACTAAGGCAGAGTGCAGTGTGTAGGCAGGTTTATACTAACAGTGTCAGCTGATAAGCTTTAGTACTAAGGCAGAGTGCAGTGTGTAAGTCAGGTTTATACTAACAGTGTCAGCTGATAAGCTTTAGTACTAAGGCAGAGTGCAGTGTGTAGGCAGGTTTATACTAACAGTGTCAGCTGATAAGCTTTAGTACTAAGGCAGAGTGCAGTGTGTAGGCAGGTTTATACTAACAGTGTCAGCTGATAAGCTTTAGTACTAAGGCAGAGTGCAGTGTGTAGTCAGGTTTATACTAACAGTGTCAGCACACTGCGTCATGATGGGGCAGTTTTGACAAGGCACTGACTGACAGGGGGCGGGGCTAATAACATGGCAACATCCTCGCGTAATGTAACTCAGGCTTTAATAGAGAGCATTAAAGAATCTAATCAAACGATCAATGAGATTAAAGAGCTACAGTAAGTATTTCCCATCCCAATGCAAACAGAACTTTCCAGGCTGAAACCAAAACAACTCTTGAACCTCCTGTTTTTGGTGTTATACCTTATGTTCCTTCAGCAACAAACTAAAATTCACGTGATGTGCAAAAGTGAGTTCCAGGTGCAGCACTTTCACCCATCCGTACAAATGGAGAGCCGTTTACTGCACCACTCCCAGTGAAATTGATGCTCAAAGTACTGAGATATTACAGTGCCGGCGGTAGCACTTGAACCTTAGGCCCAAGCCTCCACGCTTCACATCGCTCAAGTCATTCAGGCATATCAATCGATCAAATCAAAGTTTGGAAAGTCTGTGTAGCCTTTGTTTGACCTCTCATGCCTAAACAACACACATCTTGTAGACAACATACTTTGCATGTCATCTATATGTTCATAGTGTGCGGCGCATATTTTCATCTGCTTCTGCTTCTTTCATCTTCCTCCTCCCTGGCAGATCTGTCCAAGAACCGTCTTACAGAAATCCCCCCGGAGGTGTGTCTCTTCTCCCCCCTGGAGTCACTCAGTCTCTACCACAACTGCATCAAATGCATCCCAGAAGCCATTATCAATCTGCAGATGCTGACCTATCTTGATATCAGGTGGGTCACTGCTCTTACACTATGCTGTTACGTTGATCTGCAGTGCCTAGGGGTGTCACGATACACTCAGTTCACGATACGATACGTATCACGATACTGGGTTCACGATAACGATACGATACGATACGATTTTAACAATATTTTTTTAAACTTGAATAATGACAATATATGACTGGAAAAGTAGTATTTTATTTGAAATGCACAAATACAAAACATGCTGTTGTGGGAAATTGTTATTACAATAACAACTAGAAAAAACATGAGATTGGAGATAAGGCTTATCTTGAAATAGAATGAGTTACACCATCACTTAGATTTACTTTGAACTAAAAGGTTTCTCAGCAGTATAAATTCTCATTATGCATCTTCAGTTTTTCTTCAAACTCAAACAACAAGACTTTTCTTAATCTATTTTTTATGCATCTTCAGTTTTTCCTGTCAAGTAAACAGTTTTGCCAGAAACTCAATTGAATGGTTTCTCTCCTGTATAACTTCTCATGTGTCTCTTCAGAGACTTGTTCAACTGAACTACTTTCCACACATTGAACTTCAACAAACAAAGACGTTTCTTAGTCTATTTTTTGGATTTTTTTTTTTTTTTTGCGATATGAGATTTCATCTCAACGATACATATCGTGACGTTTTACTATCGCGAAATTTCGTGGGACGATATATTGTGACACCCCTAGCAGTGCCTCATTGCGTTGGGTTTTGAGGAAAGTGGTGTAGTTACAGTATGTCTGTGAAGAAGTGCTGGTTCCCCTTTCTGTAAGTTGACAGGACCGGGACGCTCACACGAAAGAGGGGCATTTCCTCTTTTGCTGAAACTAGTCAAAGACTGACTGTCAGACACAGAGACGAGTCATCGTGGACGGCACGGTGGTTCAGTGGTTAGCACTGTTGCCTCACAGCAAGAAGGTCCCGGGTTCAAACCCCGGTCCGTCCCGGGTCCTTTCTGTGTGGAGTTTGTATGTTCTCCCCGTGTTCGTGTGGGTTTCCCCCCGGGTGCTCCTGTTTCCTCCCACCATCAAAAGACATGTATGTTAGGGTTAATATACTCCTGTCAGTGCCCCTGGAGTTGGTCCCCGGGCGCTGCACTGCGACTGCCCACTGCTCCTAGTTCTAGGAAGCTTCCTAGTAGAGAGGATGGGTCAAATGCAGAGGATGAATTTCCCCATGTGGATACATAAAGGTCAAGGATAACTTAACTTCACTAACTTCATCACAGAGGACAGTTTGTGTACTGTTTTGACTGTCAACATTTTGTCTTTGTCCATAGCCGAAATCTCCTATCCATTTTGCCAAAATACCTGTTCAACCTCCCTCTCAAAGTTCTGGTTGTGAGCAACAACAAGCTGGTGTCCATCCCAGAGGAGATCGGCAAGGCCAAAGAGCTGATGGAACTGGTGAGCTGTCTGTGTGTGTGTGTGTGTGTGTGTGTGTGTGTGTGTGTGTGTGTGTGTGTGTGTGTGTGTGTGTGTGTCTGTGTGTGTGTCTACGTGTGTGTGTGTGTGTGTGTGTGTGTGTGTGTGTGTGTGTGTGTGTGTGGTTTCTTTCTCCATTGCAGATACATGCACTTCTGCATATTATGTTGCTTGTGTAATACCATCTCTTATACGTTTATATTAAATGGGCCTATTCTGCGTCCCCCTGCAGGACATCAGCTGTAATGAGATCCAGGTGCTGCCCGCTCAGGTGGGGCGGCTTCACGCCTTACGGGAACTCAACATCAGGAAGAACTGTCTTCACATGCTGCCTGAGGGTCCGTCCACCGTTCTCTAATCTCCCTCCTCTCTCTCCTCAATTCAATTTGCTTTATTGGCATGAATGTTATAAAGACAATATTGCTAATAATAATAATGAGATTGCTGTAAAAGAAAAATAAACTTTCTACTTCTACGCTTAAAAACTCCTCTCTCTACTCTCTCTCTCTCTCTATTCTCTCTGTGTGACCTTTAGGGATGGCACATCATTTACCGTGCTTGTCTTTTTTATTAAGCCTAAATGTCTCCTGCCAGAAAGCAAGATGAACGCCTCTGCAGCATCTGCTTTGTGCGGTCCAGTTTCGAGCGTCGCACTAGCAATGCGTCGGTCAACCCCGGAGCAAGTCCAAGGCGCACTGGCAGTATTTTGGTCGGGTTTCACCCAGATTTGGGAATTCATTTTATGGTAGCCCTGATGTATAGATGACCAACGAGTTTAGGTAAAACGCTTCAAGTCAGGTCAGGCAGGGTTCTGTCAGTCTGACCCACACATCAAGTCAACATAGTGTAACATAATTTGCCAATGACATATGCCTCACCACTAAGCTCCTTTTGAAAAGCCTCTTAATGTACTTCTTACACGTTCTCTCACCCCTTCGTCCACCCATTCAGAGCTGGCTGATCTGCCCCTCATCCGACTTGACTTTTCCTGCAATAAGATCACAGAGATCCCTCCAGCCTACAGGAGACTCAGGCAACTGCAGCACATCATCCTAGACAACAACCCTATGCAGTCTCCACCCGCACAGGTCTGTACACGTCCACGCATCCGTTTAGATGTTCACCAGAGTGTGCACAGGTGTGTACACGTCCACGTATCCGTTTAGATGTTCACCAGAGTGTGCACAGGTGTGTACACGTCCACGCATCCGTTTAGATGTTCACCAGTGTGCACAGGTGTGTACACGTCCACGCATCCGTTTAGATGTTCACCAGTGTGCACAGGTGTGTACACATCCACGCATCCGTTTAGATGTTCACCAGTGTGCACAGGTCTGTACACGTCCACGCATCCGTTTAGATGTTCACCAGTGTGCACAGGTGTGTACACATCCACGCATCCGTTTAGATGTTCACCAGTGTGCACAGGTGTGTACACGTCCACGCATCCGTTTAGATGTTCACCAGAGTGTGCACAGGTGTGTACACATTCACGCATCCGTTTAGATGTTCACCAGAGTGTGCACAGGTGTGTACACGTCCACGCATCCATTTAGATGTTCACCAGAGTTTGCACAGGTGTGTACACGTCCACGCATCCGTTTAGATGTTCACCAGTGTGCACAGGTGTGTACACGTCCACGTATCCGTTTAGATGTTCACCAGAGTGTGCACAGGTGTGTACACGTCCACGCATCCGTTTAGATGTTCACCAGAGTGTACATGGATAAGTTGTATATGTATGTGTGCGGAGCTAAAGAGCCATTACAAATGGTTTCCCTGGATGTTCCTATGTGCTTGAGTTGAGATGACAAGTTGTCAGTTCCCTCACACCATAATGAAGTTAGAACAGTTCCGCCATCTAGTGGACAAATGTATCCCAGTTTTTAGTCGCACTCAATCTCGAGATAACTCCCTGTATGAATTTGTGTATTTCAGATTTGCCTCAAGGGTAAAGTGCACATATTCAAGTACCTGAATATCCAGGCATGTAGGATGGATAAGAAGCCCGA
Organism: Poromitra crassiceps; assembly: GCF_964638095.1. Lineage (NCBI taxonomy): Eukaryota > Metazoa > Chordata > Actinopteri > Beryciformes > Melamphaidae > Poromitra > Poromitra crassiceps. The sequence continues at coordinate 106,630,212 of NC_139623.1, forward strand.
CTCCCTGGACCTTCCTTCCCTTGGCAAACGTTGCCTTCCACAGCTGCTCACAGACAGGTAGCCACACACTTTACATTATGATATTTCATCATCATGACACAACACTTTCATCATTTGACGCACATGTCTTAATGCATTACTTCTGCACCTGCAAATCTGATGTTATATTTGTTTTCATATTTTTATATACTGCATGCACTTGCTCACATATCACTTCAGCTCAGACTCTGTTCAGACCCTTTTTTTATTAAATACAGCATGTACTATTTATGCACATGTAAACTCGACTTAATAAGTCACCGTTAGGAAAACACCCTGATAAGTAGCTGTTTCTTTTGCATCTTTCCAGCATGGAGGATTTTTATCCCAGTAAGAACCACGGGCCTGACTCTGGAATTGGTAGTGACAATGGTGACAAGAGGCTGTCAACGACTGAGGTCAGATTTCAAACACACAAGCCACCAGCTCAACCATCAAGCAATAGTGTAGCTTAGCTTCACCAAAGATAAGAGTATACAAGGTATTTTATACTTACAAAATATGACATTGTAAGATAGATACATTATCAGAGTAGTACACATTGTGGGATTTGGATTTTTTTTTTAACAAACTGCTGTTGCTAGCCAGCTAGCAAGTAGTTTTTGCTTAAGTCAGCCTACTCTTCAACATATAATATTATATTTATTATATATATATATTACTGTATAAACAAAAGCACAACACCCACTGACTCCAGTTGCTGCACAATCTTTCGACAAGATCAATAGGCTATAAAATAAACATTTTGCTCAATAGGACGAATCAGCGTGACATCACAACAACAAAAAAGCACTTCCAGGTGGCACTGCAGCAGTTAACTAGTATGAGTTGTGCCAAACAAAGTTTAATATCTCAAAAACTATACATCACATTGCTTATATTTTTACTTTGTGAGTGAGAGCAGAAGTAGCTCATTGGTCTGATGTATAATATAGTGTGTAGTGTTAAAGTTGTGTGAACTGTCGCAGTTTTGTGTGGATTTAGTAAGAAGTACAGCCTGCTAGAGTGAGACACACTCAAGGCTGGCTCCATAGGGTCCCATTATGAAGGATAAAAAAATATAAAACATAAACAGCGATTTCTCAAACAGTACAAAAGATAAATAAATTAAAGGTGAATTGAGGTGATAGAGTCCTATCACCTCTAGCACCTCTAGAGTGTCTAGCTTAAAGTATGAAGGAGCAGTTAGAGTTCAAAGAGGACATGGTTTCGCCCCCAATCAGAAGAGTTCACTCCTCACTCTTCCTCCAATCAGAAGAGTTCACTCCTCACTCTTCCTCCAATCAGAAGAGTTCACTCCTCACTCTTCCTCCACCAGCCTTCAGATGACGACACCATCAGCCTGCACTCTCAGGTTTCAGAAGTCCGTGCAGACGCCCTCTCACTCCTCTCCAAGATGGATTCTTGCAAAGGTTACCTAAAATAAATATAACATATTCACGCTAAAGGCAATAACAAAGACATGGGTCTGCTGTATGAAGTGTATGAAATGTGATAGTTTATGTAACAAATGTGGATGCTTCTTCTCATCGTCAGATCAGGATCTCTATGACTTTATAGAGCCCAACCCAGACGAGGACCCTGCTCTGTCAGAGGGCGATGGGCAGCAGAGCAGCCATGTGTCCTGTATAAAGGTATGAACCTTCTATACATGGTAAATCCTGTATAAATACCTGTTGATGCATCATACTGTTTTCTCCAAGAAATTGGGAGAATGGAGATGGAGAATTGTAGTAGTAGTAGTAGTAGAAAACCTTACTGTCCTCCAAGGAGGCAATTTGTTGTACAGCACAGTGCATGAGGACACAGACACATTCAAATGACATACACAACTCATAAAAATCATCTGTAGTAGTCAAAAATACACAATAATACTGTGCATTAAAGTGCACGTGTTAGCAGCCCGGCATATTTAAAGTGCATATCTATGATATATTGCATATTGCATACTGCCCATTGCTGATGACCAGCTACGAATGCCATTCACGAATGCCATCTCCATTTGGAGGGTGAATTTTTCAGCAGCCCTCTCTGAAACAAGGTCAATTAAAAATAATTTGTTGGGAGGTCTTCAGGAAGATAATCTCACAATCTCAGACAATTGGAGCTGCTAACAAACCTACGCCCCTTACATCAAGGACACGCCTTACATCAAGGACACGCCTTACATCAAGGACACGCCTGACATCAAGGACACGCCTTACATCAAGGACACGCCTTACATCAATGACACGCCTTACATCAAGGACACGCCTTACATCAAGGACACGCCTTACATCAAGGACACGCCTTACATCAAGGACACGCCTTACATCAAGGACACGCCTTACATCAGGGACACGCCTTACATCAAGGACACGCCTTACATCAAGGACACGCCTTACATCAAGGACACGCCTTACATCAAGGACACGCCTTACATCAAGGACACGCCTTACATCAAGGACACGCCTTACATCAAGGACACGCCTTACATCAAGGACACGCCTTACATCAATGACACGCCTTACATCAAGGACACGCCTTACATCAAGGACACGCCTTACATCAAGGACACGCCTTACATCAAGGACACGCCTTACATCAAGGACACGCCTTACATCAAGGACACGCCTTACATCAAGGACACGCCTTACATCAAGGACACGCCTTACATCAAGGACACGCCTTACATCAAGGACACGCCTTACATCAAGGACACGCCTTACATCAAGGACACGCCTTACATCAAGGACACGCCTGACATCAAGGACACGCCTTACATCAAGGACACGCCTTACATCAAGGACACGCCTTACATCAAGGACACGCCTTACATCAAGGACACGCCTTACATCAAGGACACGCCTTACATCAAGGACACGCCTTACATCAAGGACACGCCTTACATCAAGGACACGCCTTACATCAAGGACACGCCTTACATCAAGGACACGCCTTACATCAAGGACACGCCTTACATCAAGGACACGCCTGACATCAAGGACACGCCTTACATCAAGGACACGCCTTACATCAAGGACACGCCTTACATCAAGGACACGCCTTACATCAAGGACACGCCTTACATCAAGGACACGCCTTACATCAAGGACACGCCTTACATCAAGGACATGCCTTACATCAAGGACACGCCTTACATCAAGGACACGCCTTACATCAAGGACACGCCTTACATCAAGGACACGCCTTACATCAAGGACACGCCTTACATCAAGGACACGCCTTACATCAAGGACACGCCTTACATCAAGGACACGCCTTACATCAAGGACACGCCTTACATCAAGGACACGCCTTACATCAAGGACACGCCTTACATCAAGGACACGCCTTACATCAAGGACACGCCTTACATCAAGGACACGCCTTACATCAAGGACACGCCTTACATCAAGGACACGCCTGACCGGAAATGATGCTGACCCCCCATTATCTGCCATAAGCCGTTTTCCCACATGTGTACCGGAAAATGACCTGTAAGTCAATATCGGACATTTCCCTTCACACTTCGGCTCGCGCATGTGGGAATCTAGCAGCCAAATTGCCTGTATGCTGGGGGGCGGGGCGGCACTGCAGAGCGGGTGGGGAGTGACGTGTCGGCAAAACTCTTGATGGTGAAATAAGTTTGCTTGTTTATCCGTTCACCTGCGTCGCGTTGAAACACTTTTTACAATAAGACTGGATTCGTTTGATGTGTCCGGGCTTGCCTTCGCTGTCGGCAACATAAGCAAAATACTTCCACATTTCGCTTCGTGCATTTGCTTCGTCTGTGTTCCCTGTCGGGCTGTGACTGAAGGAGGAGGACGGACTGTGGCCAGAGAGCGAGCAGGCAGCAGAGAGGAGAGAGGGGAAAATCAGCACGCCCACACATGAAGCTGACATAGGCTACCGCTCTTATTATCACAAGATCATTTCGCCAGTTTGCTTTAATGTGCGCGAATGATTAGATTATGCCCGCTGGAACATTAAGCAACGTGTGTACACCTCGCCCATGCCGGCAAATGACTGGATCCGTTCTCACTTGCGCCCGTTATCGCGCATACCGCTCTTCTGACTGGCTCGAAACTGGTGAAATGTCCGCGATGACGGGGTCGCGCTTATACCGGGACAGCAACTTTCACACATGCAGGCATTAGACCACGTTCCGGTCATTTAGCGGTACAAAGCACATGTGGGAAAACGGCTATAGTGAAACAAACTGGAGATACAACAAATCACTTCATAACACGGAGAAAGTGTTTTAAAACATTATCCACTGTAGTGAAACAAACTGGAGATACAGCAAATCACTTCATAACACGGAGAAAGTGTTTTAAAACATTATCCACTGTAGTGAAACAAACTGGAGATACAGCAAATCACTTCATAACATGGAGAAAGTGTTTTAAAACATTATCCACTGTAGTGAAACAAACTGGAGATACAGCAAATCACTTCATAACACGGAGAAAGTGTTTTAAAACATTATCCACTGTAGTGAAACAAACTGGAGATACAGCAAATCACTTCATAACATGGAGAAAGTGTTTTAAAACATTATCCACTGTAGTGAAACAAACTGGAGATACAGCAAATCACTTCATAACACGGAGAAAGTGTTTTAAAACATTATCCACTGTAGTGAAACAAACTGGAGATACAGCAAATCACTTCATAACACGGAGAAGGTGTTTTAAAACATTATCCACTGTAGTGAAACAAACTG
>NC_139623.1:106639958-106692458 GCF_964638095.1 Poromitra crassiceps
TCTCGTCATTCCCAGAGAGTTTGTATGTGTGTTACAGTTTATAGTTAGAGAATTTTAGCAAAATGCTTGGACCATCTGTGAAAAAATGTACTACTACTACACCAATGTGTTCTTATAGGTGTCTAGAATCACCTCTCAATTAGTGCAAACCCAAATCCTCGTGGAAAATCCTGGTTGATTATACACTGTGCTTTACATAACAATAACCAATATACCAATATCATATGGTCAGGGAGACATTTTTACTCAAAAATAATGTTTGGAATGGATTCAGCACCCCTGAAAACCCCTAGTTAGACACCCCACAAGTTCATTTTAGACTTTTAATTTTTATCATATTTTTCACCCAAGCCCTCCGGGCACCTTAACTTTGATTGGCTGTCCAGGATTTTCCACGAGGATTTGGGTTTGCACTAATTGAGAGGTGATTCTAGACACCTATAAGAACACATTGGTGAAGAAAGCTATTGGTAGTAAATTTTTTCACAGATGGTCCAAGCATTTTGCTAAAATTCTCTAACTATAGAGAAGATGCAGTGAGAGGGTAGATAGCCACACTAGTCATCACACACACCTGAAACAGCAAGCCATTGGTGTGTTTGTGGAATGTACTGTATACCATAGACTTTGAGAGGTTTTTTGGGGTCACATTTCCAGTGAATAAATCTTACCTAATATGAACCACTCTCTGTACTGTATGTGCCACAGCATGTATTTGCTTCTACAGAAAATCGCCCTCCCAGTAAGAGTAATGAGTAATCAGCAAGTGTTTACGGTACATGCTTGAACAGGCATTTGGGAAATCTTTACCAACTTATAATTAACATGGTCTAACTTTTTCCATGGACACTGGACAGGTTTATTTAGTTGATTTGTTGTGATTTTCCATGTGAGTAGGTTCATTGTCCCCTACGATGTGCTCTGGGCAGCTAAGGACTTGTCTCTTAGAGCCCATGGCACACCAAACGAACATTCTCAAACAAACACAAACAAACACGAACAAACACGAACAAAGACAAATGTTCGTTTGGTGTGCCATAGCTGTCTGTCCTTGTCTGTTCGTGTTCGACGATGTTCGGTGATGTTCGCCCGGATTCAACATGTTCAATCCGTGCTTGTTCGGTGTTCGTTGTTCGCGGTCGTCTGGTCAGAGCCTCCTCTAAACTAACCTCGCGTCACCAGGCTCTTCTCGGCGAGAAAGAGCCTGGCTTCCGCTCACAATTGATTTTGTCACCCTACCTGGTTCCGGCCTAGAGCCCGCCCTAGACAGGAAGGGCAGCGTTTCTAGCTCGTCAACTTTCACGTTAACTTGACAATTTGACACAAGTATCAGAACGGCAAACAACAAAACAAAAGATGGACGTACCGAACAAAGTTTTTGAAGAAGTTATTTTAGAAACATTGCGGATTCACAATCTCACATCTTTTAAGCCAATACAGAAGCTTTGAATCAGACAATTAATCGAGGCAAGAGACGTCAAGCTAACGGCAACAAAGACGTATTTTGGCGCACTGCCTTCCGGTGTTCATTCTGGTTCCGTGGTTTACGCCCCATGACAAAAAGCGGGATGAAAGGTGCCCAGACTAGTTGAAGCCTGAGGTGCTGCTGATGGCAGAGAGAGAACATCCATGATCGCTAACAGCGATTAGCCTGTCACATGACGCCTTCATGGTCCCTCGATAAAGTCTGCAGAAAGAAGCACGTTGCCTCACCACTCTCTCAAGAAGCGTCACGTGAGTGTGGCGTTTAAGGCCATCTGTCGCTACAAAATAAATAAACTGGGTATATCATTGTATTACTCGACAGACATGTAACTAACTTTGCCAGTCTGAGCCATCTTCTATGTGCTGCCTGTAACACAGTGCAGTTTATATTTTTCTGGTGTTTCTTTTTTACATGTGTGGGACAGGCAAATGTCTCAAAATGTTTTATTTTTTTGTAAATATAATTTTATTTCAAATTGTTTTATTTATTTAGTTTTAATATATTTTAAATTGTAACATATTTCATGTATTTTAGTCTGTGATATGTGAAACCGTGGCATTTTTGTCCAATCATACCATCAAAAAACTCATGCCGGCACATCCCTAGATACCTCTTGTTTATTATATCGCAATCACAATCGCAAATCGCAATAGACCCTTCTCGCGGGGGCCATTTTGTGTCGAAAAGGCAGGGATAACACAGGTGCAAGCAACACACTAATGAGGGTTTCCAATTTCCATGATTGGAATGTGGAAACCCTCATTAGTGTTATGCTCGCACCTGTGTTTATTCTGCTTTTTCGACACAAAATGGCCCCCGTGAGAAGGGTCTATATTGTCCACCATAATCGCTAATCGCATTTGGTCAGCTTCTTCTTCTTTGTGGTTTTACGGCAGTTGGCATAGTTATTGTTGCATTACCGCCACCATTTGGCTGAAATTAGAACAACTGTTGTGCTGAATATGTTTGGTCGGTGTGCCATGCTTTCAAACAATCTCCAACATCTGCCAACATTCACAGACAATTGTCTGTTCATGTTTGTTGGTGTTTGTTGGAGAATGTTTGATTGGTGTGCCATGGCCTTAAGCTCAGTTGTTTGCTCCTGACTAACATTCTTCATAAACAAAGGCACTTACCTAGAATCTGATGCAGAATGTGGATGTGTCACAGCATGCACATTATAACACAGTCTGATCGGAAGTGACCAACAGTTTGCTTTTGTAATAGCAGGATAATTATATCCTCGTGTTGAAACAATTGTCTTAGGTTATTCTAAAGCTGGGCTCAGACTACAGGAGTTTGAAAATCCTAGCCGATTTTGAAATCTGGCTGCGTCACGCACATATGGAGAATCTTCACAGATTCTCTTCTCTATAATCTCAAACATGCACACAGTACAAGATTTGAAAATACTGGCGCACCACACACTACAGGATATAATTAAGATTATCCTGGAGCAATGGACAGAAACAAACAAACTGCCTTGACGCCCGGCCGTACTCCGAACCTGTTTCGATTTTGGAGCGTCAAATGGGGTTCCAGGAGCGACCAAATGGCTCTGCCCCGCCTCTTTTCCTCTCTGCACACTTTCCTCGCCGCCTGTCTTGTATGCTCCCCAAACAAATCGCACGGCAATTTAAATATAGCGAGCGTGTAAACAACGCTACACTATAGCAAGACTGTCTGAACGAATGAGAACGCTCTTCTAAAAACATCGGCTGCCAAAATGTATTTCCCTGCTGCATGTCATGATGAGATCAGATCGGCAAACGTTTGGATAGAATGGATTGCTTCCCATGGCAGCAATGTCTTTTTTCCCCACACTGCCTGATAGACAGGTAGGACGGTTACAGCCTCTGACTGACAGCCAGGCGCTCAAAACTACGGTATAACAACTTTTTATTCATTGGTCATTCATTGTGATATAAATTAGTGACATTTTCCCCAAAATACTCATGGTTCTGGGCTGTTGGTATTTGGTAGCCTATCTGATGCCTGCAGTGCGCTATAGGAGCAGATTTCTCCTCGGATTCTCGGGAGGGGTAAATTGGGTATAAATCGGGCCAAAACTCCTGTAGTGTGAGCCAGCCTTAAGTCAGTCAGTCAGTCAGTCTTTGTTGTTATGCCAAGCTGAGCCTGTTTTCTGTCTGCAGGTTCCTGAGTCATTCTGGCAGCTCCAGCAGCAAACAGCGGCCACTGGCCCAGGCTGCTCGTAGGTCTGTACCACTGCCTCACTGTAGAGGGCACTGCTTTTTATTTACCTTGCATTTCAATACCACTGCCTCGCTATAGAGGGTGCTGCTTTTTATTATGCCTCCAGCGGCGATAGCCAGGCCAGAGGCATTATGGATTCCTTGATGCCTTGATGGAATTTCATCTAATTTGCCTCAAACGTCCACTTGGACTCAAGGATGAACTGATTACATTTTGGTTGTCAAAGGTCAAGGTCACTGTGACCTCTCGAACGCCATTTTCAAGATCGGTAACGCAATATCTCAATAACACCTTGCGAAAGTTCTTCACATTTGCCTCAAACGTCAAAGTCTGGACAGACATGCATGTCGACTGACGACTGAACGACTTGTCGTTCTAGTTTACCTTGCATTTCAACTATCCCAAACCTTCACTGAACAGAGGGACACAGCTCAGCCCCTGTAGAGGGAATGTGATATTGTTGACTGCTAACTAGTTATCTGCCTGCTTTGTTCTTGACTATCTTTCAAATAGAAAATGTTGGAAGAGCCAGAACTGTGTCTTTGATGAAAACCTCAAACCCACCCAATATGTTTTTAATTTAAAATGGGTTCCATGGGTTCAAACAAAGCTCATGGAATTTACCCAGGATGCAAAGCTTTCGATCGAAGTGGAATTCAAGCTTTCATGCAAGCCTTCAAATAAAAAGCAATTGTGAAGCTGTAACCAGCAAATGTTCAATTATGTTTAATTGATAAATGACTAAAATGTTTAATCACGTATCAAAATCAACTAATCATTTCAGCACTAATTGATGATGACGATGTTGTGTCCTTAATGTTATCTCTGGATTATATCATGTAACAAGGCAAATACAGGCATCTCATGTGTTCTCCTGTCTCTATCCCAGCGCTTCACTGGATGAAGGCAGCAGCGGAGCGTCAGTGCTGAGCGGACAGGTACTTAAAGAATGTGCTTTGCTCTTTCACTTCAAAGTAGTCACACACAGCTCCCCATGTGCGAACTCTATCTGTGTTTCATTACAGTCATTTCTTCCATTCCTCTGTTAGTCACTTTGTTCACAACTATGTTTCCACTCTTCCTCTGAGGTTCTCTCTCTGAAGGATGCTGACCTCACCTCAGATGAAAGACAGTGTCAGTTACTGAACTTCGGGTTTTGTTAGTTTCATTGACAAAGACAAAGATAACATAATGTACAGTGCAGGGAGAGGTAAACCCAGTGGGCTTATTTGAAGCCTCCACCTAAATGTTAAAATTTCACAATGTTATCCACCTTATTTTTGGCGGCCATTTTTGCCTGATCTGCTGATGGGTGCTTCTTCCGGTGTGATCCTCCCAGCCTTGTTGCTGACAGCTTGACACCCGTCTGGGCGAACGGAGCAAATCACTAATCAGGTCCAGCTTGGCAAAAATCTCGTCGATAAATATCCCTTTAAGAGCGCAGTGCATTCATGGGTAATCGCCTGCTGTGGCCAATATTAACCATTTCGAGTAACACTGTTTCCATACGGATCACCGGCGTTAGTTTGTTGTTTATAACGTGGCTATATTCATAACGTTTTCTATCTCGGATACGTTATTTCGAATCGCACATAGGTTACGCCAAACCCCACATAGGTTACGCCTCGAATCCCACATAAGTTACGCTAAAACGCACATACTTTACGCCTCGAATCGCACATAGGTTACGCTAAAACCACCACCGCAAAGCGTGTGGGTTTCAGGACGAAACAGACTCGAGCCACTAACGTCATCTTAAGAGCACAATATTCCTGGAATGCAAGTTTACCTAAACAGTTACATGTCCTCTGCATTCTACATAAAATTAAGATATTACGGGTTGTTTTATTTTGTATGTTACATACTTATTGACCAAGTTATGTTCAATTCAGCCAGGGTACAAGAGACTGAGTGTAGGTGGCCATCTTTTCAAATCAAGTAGAATACATTAGGAAATGGCAAGCTGCAGCAATAGTCACGTTAAACCGGACCTTGTACGCACAATTATTTTTTACAGTGGGGCATTCAAAAATAAGGTGGATAGGAAACATAAAAATAACATAAAGAAAATGATATGAGTCCATAAAAGAGATGTCAAGCGAATAGTAATAACTTTAAACTCTGTGCTCCCCAGCCTTCCTCTTCCTGCTCCTTCGACGGCGGCCTGAAGATGGAGCAGTCGGATTCGGAACCAAAGTGGCCTGAGGTTCCACCTGTCCTCAACCAGAATGAGGACCGCAGGAGGAACAAGTACCTGAGAAAAGACTATCTGAAGGTGTGCACACACAGGTCGTATTTATTCAATTTACAATTTCCCATTTGGCAGACACTTTTATCCAAAGCATATGAGATTTTGATACAACACAAGCAAGGTTCTAGTCAGGAGACAATGAGATTAAGGGCCCTATCGTCGTACGGCGCTATCGTTTGCGCTGCGTTCGCGCGCCTCTTATTGCTATCTTCCCAGCGTCTTAAGCTATCGTCTGCCTCCACCGTCCAGTTTTGCGCTGGGATGACGCAGGTGTAGGCGTGGCCCAGGCGTGTCCGTGGGCCTCTAGCCTATCACCTGTCTCGCGCAAGTGTCATTTAGCGCTCTGGCAAGATACCGTCGGTATGCTCCGAGTGCAAAGAGAGGTCTGGCCGTTGCCCGTTCGAAAATAGTGGTCTTAGCGCAAACACAGACGTACGCCTGAGCGCAGGCAGTCTCCACATCTCCGTGGAGTGCAGGAAATCCTTGCTTGGATCCATTTACGCACGGCATGAATGTCACTCTCCACTCGCGCCTGCACACACTCTTCTCTCCTCGGAATGCCACGTTGATTTTCAACTATAGCCTACATTGCAGAAAAAACACACCTTGATTTAAAAATGAGAATTCGTTTGTCATGGTTTTATTAGGCTACATAATTCCCGACCATACAGGTTTGTGGTGTGAGGTAACAATAGATTGCTTTTGAGAAAGTTGTGACGGTGTTGTGCCAAGCTGCCTCTCCCCACCCTGGCCGGCCCAAAACACCCAGGGCACCGACCCACCCCACCACCAAGCCTGCATACCCGTCCAGCTCCCACCTTCTCGGGGGAGACCCCCCTCCAGCACCTGGCGCACACAGACTCCCGCCCCGCCCTCGTTCCCCTAATCCAATTCAAAACGCATCAAAACACACCTGTGTCCGGCCAGTACAGTGAGTAACCTCTTTCCCTGCAATTGCACGCATGTAAGACCAGCTTCTCCACAGCGCGGATGGCAGCTGAAGTCCCTCTCGCCATCAAGCAGACAGTGACGGAAGCATGTGTCTTTATGTGCGCCAAGGGGAAAATGACAGAATAAATTGGTGGGATTCGATGTATATATATATTAATAGAAATTAATAGAAAATAGCTGATTAATAAAATGTGTGCTGGTGGAACGAAATTCAACTTCTTCAAATAGAGCAGCATCACTCATCGCGGCTCTCAGTACGCTGCGTAATTACGCATGCAGTATATTACCCCAGCGGAGATAGAAGAGAGCCCGAAAAGCGATAAGCATCCAGACATTTGAATACACAGGTGATTCACAGGTGGGCATGAGCACGTTATTTGATTTCTATGCATGACAGCCTCACATCTCTCTCTCCCTCTCCCCATCTAGGCTATCTTTTCTCTGTCCCTCTTTCTCTCTCTCACTCTAGTCCCTCTCAGTGGAGGAGGAAGCTGCTGACGTGACGCTGTGGTTTTATGGGCATGACCACACCTCCACAATGCTTTTGGGCATAAACACGCCTATACGGAGATGTGCGCCGAGATGGCGTGAAGCGCAGCGGGCCGACACGCCCACAATTAGGGCTTTGCGCGGCGCTATTCCAGCACAAAACGGGCGCTAACGCAAAATTACCGCCGTCGGGAAGATAGAGCCCTAAGTGTCATAAAGTCCTGGTCCAACATAACGGGACATAGGTCAGTGCATAGAGGCAGTGCATAGAGGCAGATACATTTTGGGTTTATTTATTTATTTATTTGTTTATTTGTTTGTTTATTTATTGATACACAGTCCATTGGGTGAGAAGGTGTTCGCTAAAGAGCTGGGTCCTTTAGCCTTTTCTTAAAGATTGAGAGGGACTCTGCAGATCATAGGAGTTTGATAACTTGTTCCACCACCGAGGAACGAAAAAAGAGAAGAGTCTGGCTAGAGATTCAGGGCCTTGTTGTAGTGGCACCACCAGGCATTGCTCCTTGGCAGAGTGTAGTGTGCGACAGGGAGCGTAGACCTGAATGAGGGAGTTCAGGTAGGAAGGAGCATGTTTTGGCTCAGACAGGTAGGGTCTGATCTTCCTGATGTTGTACAGGGCAAATCAGTTTGACATTAAGGAGCCATGTGCTCCTTAAAGGTTAGTTGGTTAGGGTTCGTTTCTGGCCGATTTTGCGGGAATGAGCTGAGCTGATCCGAGCAGGATACCAATCGGTTGTACAGAGGGAGTAGCTGGGATGACAAGGAGCTCCGTCTTTGACAGGTTAAACTGAAGAAGGTGATGTTCCTTCATCCATGCCAAGATATCGGTTTCATGTGACGCATGTTGTTAAAGCAAAAAGTTGCCCGAGGATATATTCTCACCCTGTGATGATAAATTATTTGGGACATGGGACAGACACCTCTTGCACATTTCAACTGGCAGTGTTTCCTCCTGATCCTTTACCACATCAGTTGGAATGTGAGTTTAAAGTCGAGCTGAACCCAAAAATTACTTTTCCTTTATTTTAGTTCAAATACCTGGGTATTCAGTGCACCTATTTAATAATGTATGCCAAGGAAATCACAAAAATCGAATTTCTTTAGTTTTTCACACTTTTTCACATCAAAAGTTCATTTTTCAAGATTTCATTCATTAACAGTAATCTACAGTTTGCTGACGTCACATCAAATTTCTACCCCATTTTAACCAATCATATCACGACATGGCAGCTGTCAATCAAATCTTCATTTCAGGAACATTTTCTCTTCCAAATGAAGGAGAAAATGGCCCCTAGTGCCTGTAATCTGGCAGAATTTCTAGCCCATAAACTAACTACTAACTTGGTAGGTAACATACAGAATAAAGCAAACGGTAATGTCTAAGAATGCAAAGAAATGTAACTGGCTCATTAAACTCGCATTCCAGGAATATTATATTTACCGCAATAGCGTAACTGGCGCGTGCCTCAGAGAGCCTGGTTGTCAGGGGTCGCCCCTCGGAGAATCCAGGCAGGCGGGCAGCACTCATGCATCGGATTGTCCGCTCCGTTCCACACAAGCTGCAGGCTGCCTGGTACTCGGTGGATCCCACTCACGTAGCATGACAATATGCTGAATCCCACTCGATTTGGGGGCGGAACACGCCAGGATTGGCCAATGCCAAAGCCAGTCCCCAGAACTGTCAAATCAAATCATCGACACGCTATATGGTCCGCTCTCAACCCTGTCATCAAGACAAGATTTGTTTTCAGCTTCTGAAACGTCTCCGACCCTCGCGCTACTTGCATTCCGTTGGGTTCATTTCGACTTTAAGACTGAAGTTATGTGGAAATAACAACCGATCAGTGGCTGATAATGCTCAGGGGGTCCCCTCGTCCTGCATGATAATGCTCAGGGGGTCCCTTCATCCTGCATGCTGATTTGTTTTCAGACTATTCCAATCCTCACTGTGACTCAGTCATATACTGTACAGTATGGGGAAGTGGCTCATGGAAATCTGAAATGTACTACTGACTAGGGATGTTCATTTTGAAAAATTTCCATAATCGAAAATCGGGAAAATTAACGATCAATTATCGATTATCGATCATATTAATAATATATATATATATATATTTTTTTGTTTTTGTTTTACAAAATGAATGCCTATGGCAGAAAATACGTAAGACAACGTGTTCTCCTCAATTAACTCTTTATTTAAATGTGTCTCCTCTCCAACTGAATTGAATTGAACTGAACTGAATTCCCCATGTTTAAAACAGTTTTGTTGGCACAAAGGCCCGTGCCCAGCCAGAAAACTAGAGACTATATGAAGCTCCACCTCACGTTAGTCGGCTGTGCAATGGAGTGGGGCGAGGAGGAACAAATTCCACCCAAACCTAGTCGGCAAAAAATATATATATATACCGTATATATATATATTTTTTTAATAATAACAATAATCGATAAAAATTCCACATGATCGATTCCATTCCTTAACGATCAATTATCGATTTTCGATAACTGATGAACATCCCTAGTACTGACCATAAGGAGAGCTATCTAGGTTTTCATAAAGCTGACACATTAAACTACACAACCCCTTTATTAATGTGGCTCTTTCATTGTTATAATTTTGCCCATCAAGAAATGTCAACTTCAAGGAAGATGCGATCCAAGCATATGCAAGAATCCTTGAGATCCTTGAGCCAGGTCTATAAAATGTATAATGTTACTGTTATTTTGTTTAATGAAAGATAGCCCAACGAGCAATCATACACCCTCATCACTGTAAAATCTATAAATATGGATAGGTAACAACAGAAATCTTATCACATGTGTGCCTATGGTCAAATTACTTTTCAGTTGGATTCCACGATTTGGGGGGGGGGGGGGGGGAGTGAAACTTCAAGTCAAATCATACAGTGAATTTGTTTGGTCTCTCCTTACAGTACAAGTGCCAGAGCGCTCGGAAAAACTCAAGTGGGAATGACGAGTGTGAGGTGAGTGTGGGATGCATGCCAAAAGAATAGCATTAAGTGTCAGCTATCACAGGCTGTCACAATACTCTGCAGTCATATATTTACCATAAGGCTGTTCTTTGTCTTCAGGACGGCTTGCGCAACGCAGATTTCAGCACGACACTGACGGTGTTTGGACTAAAGCCACGATCAGGTAAAGCCCATTGTGTGACTGTGCCAAGCCATTATGTTTACTCAGATGGCAAATACATGGAGATTGTAGGGCAGCCATTCCCAACGTGTGGGCCGGGGCGCACTGGTGGGCCGTGAAGGTATTGCAAGTGGGCCGCCAAATCATTTGCAAAAAATGACAATCTTAGTGGATTTTTTTTTTTTTTTTTATCATTATGTATGAGAGAATGCATTTCTCATTGTTGAATGATGCCATTATTTAATTTGTAATCAAGTATTCATTAATTAGCCTATTGCAGACAGCCCCTCGCTTTTAGTTTCTGATTTCTGTGTGGTGCTGATGGACAGCTCCTTTTATCGTTACAATAAAAAGTGCTCTGAGGACGCATTATTTGGCCTCCATACTGTTTACGGTCAGATGTGGGCCACGGGGGGGGGGGGGGGGCATTATGTTGTAGGACATTATGTTTTCCATTTGGGCAAAATTAGGATCATGGACACCTGAGTTGGAATACCACAGGATCATTGGGCCTCTCTTTTTAAAATGGTTGTGGAAATGGTGTCGATGTATCTACAGTACACACGTATATGAGACACCTCCTGTAGAGTTGAAGGTGTGCATATTAGCATAAGACTGTGCACATTCTGCTTTTGCACTGAAGAGTAATGGTACCTGTCTGCGCTCCCTGTTGGTTTTCACTTCTAGCCTGCAGGTTCTGATCTGTCATACAGATATGCAGGGATACAACACTACAGCAGAAACACGTCACTTTTAAACTGTCCGTGGCAGTCCATCGGCAAGCCAAAAATATTTGAGGGAGCAGTTGGACCCAGCCCTCTTTTCAGTGGAAGTCAGGGAGGATTCTGAGGAACTGCGGATCTGTGTGCTTTTATTAGCGCCTCAATTAGGAGTCAAGGACAAAGAGTACTCTTCACTTCCTTGTTGAGAGTGAAAGATGTCTTTTCCCAGGAATCCACTTATGAGCAGTTCAGAAGAACAATAACAACCTTCCTGTCATCGTAACAGAGAGCACGGTGTTCTACACTTGCTCTAGGACAGGGATGGGCAACTTTGATGATAGAGAGGCCCACAAAATAAATCCACTACCAGAGGGTCAGGCAGATTTATTATTTGTCTGATTTCCCCCCATTTTTCTCCCCAATTGTACTTGTACCCCCCCCCCCCCTCCCCGCGTTTATGGACAGAAAATATGTTGCCAATATATGCCGAGTGGATTTGGGTTTGACTGGATCCAACGCTGATTGGCTGAAGGAGTTGTCTGTCAAGGCAAGTACACCCGCCCAACTTCCGCCCACTGCAAAGACTGGGTGAAGGCTTCAGGCCAGACGAGAACGAAGAACGAAATGAAATGTGAGTTCATGTGACCGGCTGGTTTACCACGCTATGCCAATCTGTGGAGAGCTGTAGACTAGCACCATGCTTCCTCCGACACATGCGCATTTTCCAGACGCTTCTTTTTTCACCTGGAGCTTCACCGGCAGGACGTAGCACATGGGAGGATCATGCTATCCCCACCAGTTCTCTTCTGACCCGAACAGGCGCCCTGACCAACCAAAGGAGGCGCCATGTGCAGCGGCGACAAGGACACATACCCTCAATCCGGCTTCCCACCCGTAGACATAGCCAATCGTGCCTGTATGGACGCCCGCCAAAATGGCCATGCAGATTGTGACCGTGTACTTCCACCAGTAGGATACTGTAACCCCATCACTCAATAACCCAATTACAGCTACTAATTAAGATTTTCTTTTTCAAAGTTTATTATACTAACATTTCTATTTTTCATATTCAAATGCATTTTTGTAAGGGTTGGGCTACCCTATCGAAAAATGCTACCTTATCTGTAAAGGGGAGACTCATGGGTACCCATAGATCTCATTCTCATTCAGATACTTTGGAGTGTTATTTAGCTCACCTTCCTGACAAGCTAGCATGACATGCTACCAATGGATGCTTTAGGTCTTGGTGTCTTAATGTGGTATTTTGGAGGGATTTTTGACCATTTTGATCAATTCTTGAGTGATCAAAAATGGTTCAATCTTGCACCAAACTTGTGTAACAAATCAACCCAGAAATCTCTGCCAACAACCTATGAGACATAATTGAGCATGGGCATGGCTCATATACGTTTGCCATAAATAATAGTGATCTCTCGTATTTTGGGTCCCCCTGTCCATCTCACTGTGCAGTTACCCGTGTGCTTTCTGTATGATTTCAGCGTTTACCAGAGGAAGCCGTCAGGACTACCCCTCCACAGACCCCAGCTTCACCATGAGGAGGAAGATGGAGCATTTGAGAGAGGAGATGGAGCAGGTTGGACTCTTGCGGCAGGTCAGGAGCCTCACTTCATGCACTAGTTTGTTTCAGTCAACAGAAGAGCACTTCGTCCACTGACCCACATCGTGACACACGCCAGATCCTGGCTGAGATCCCATGTTTATGCACTAAAGAGGTGGTTTAGAGGTGGTTGTTGGCATCCTTCCAGGCGGCTCCACCTACACTACAGGCACTTCCTAGGAATATTTTTTTTCAGACAGAAAACTTCGCAGTAATGAATCCAAATCATTCATTCTCACACAGCTATACATACATGAACGCTTCACAACTGCATGCATGTGTGAACAAGCCCTTCACATGTGCTATCGATAACAACAAACTAAAACTTGTATTGCATTTAATGTTTCACTTGTGCATTTTGTGCATTTTTAGACCAAACTGTTAATTGAGCACATTACATGGCAGAGTTGACAACATTTCTCTTTTCCAACAACCCTAGAATTTACCCTAGGGTAATTTGTATGTTCTCTTAGTTTCAATATAAGTCAAATCTTACAAAATCTTTTTGTAAAGCTATAGACTGTTTTCACAGAATTGTGTTGCTAGGGAACCATGTGAGACCTAACTTAGTCAGTTAGTTAGTTATTGTACTGGCAAACACTGCAACGGGAAGTAAGCTGGGGGGCAATTTAGAATGTTTATGTTGTCAAGTTGTTTATGTTGTCAACCATCTTAGTTAACCATCCTAGTTCCTCATTGGGCGGCTCGCGAGATGCTGGCGGCTCTCGAAGCTTTAGTTGGCGGCTCTAAGAATTTGCTTTTTTTTTTTTTTTTTTTTTTTTTAAGATTTCTTTAAAGATTTTTTCCCCCCTGCTCTCCCCAAAATTTCAATAAACCTTTATGGCATATTATTACAATACAACAATACTGGTGTTGACAGTAATAGAAGGTGCCAAATCATTCAAAACAATAAGCATTTTGCTTTTAGGAGTATTGTGCCAGCGTGCAGCGCTGTTCCAAAACGTGTCAACGTGTGTCGTTGCCTGGGAAACGCACATCCCATAATACAACTGTTCGCATCGCATCCCATAATAGTATGATGATACTTGGGATGCCATTGCGAACATAAATGTGAACAGGTTAGCTAAAACTTTAGCGTCGCCAGCGACGGCCCCCACCGTTGCGGTCGAGGTACGTTTCGAAATCCCTCCAGGCCTGAAAGATTTTCTAGGGGAAACCGGTATATATATGTGTGTGTGTGTGTGTGTATGTGTGTGTGTGTGTGTGTGTGTGTGTGTGTGTGTGTGTGTGTGTGTGGAAAACAATAAAACACAAAAACATGGTAGGCAGATTCAGAAACTCTGACGTACCTGCACACGCAACACACGCGATTACGCCATAGCCGTGCGCGAGTTGGCAACCATTTTCAAAATAAAACGTCAGTATGAATGAAGTTTGGCAACATTCAGAATTAAGCTACACTGCGGCCAACTTCAGTTACATGTTCATAACGTTACTGCTGCGAGGAGCCGATGGCTGTACCCGGTCGGCATTTAACGTTAGTTACAAAAGCACGTCGACAGTGTTTTCTCACTGCCAGTAGCCTATAGTAGGGTTTGACAGATGGCACACTCAGCGCTCCCGGTCCTCGCTGCTCGTTAAAGATTTCCAATAGGCGTTATTCTGATAAACTGATAAACTCTTGCAGGTCTGTCAATTCAAAAGAATAGCTATGTAAAATTGATGTTTGCACTGTTGAAAGAAATTTCTTGAATGAGTAGGCTACCTGCCAATGTGAAGATAAATTAGGCTATCTCAAAATGTCATTTGCACTACTGTTTATTGTTTTCCTTAAAATGTTTAACTTTATCCATAGCACCAAAAAACGGAAAAACTGATCAAAACCAGGTCTGTGTTTGCTTGTATTGATGGGTAGCCTTAATGGTTGAAGCCAGAGCCATTAGTTACTGTAGCAAACCACCCCTAATTCACAAAAATCGCCCTAACTCCGGAACACATTGTCCATTGCGAATGAACCTTGGTACAGGTGTGCAGCTATGTACTCTGAGCTGATAAAAAAACAATTGTGTCATTTCGACTATAGGGGGCGCTATGGAAACAATAAGTACCCATAGCTCACAGACCATAAGAGTGACTGTTCCCAAATTGGGTACATAGGTTCATAGAGTACTCTTCTACTCTGGCCTAAAAAATGACACCGATTGACCTCACGGTGGCGCTATAGGTGCCCTCTTTACATTTTGGTCCATAACTTTGGAACCATAGCTTCTGCGATCAACATTTTTTCTATATAGACCACGCCCATTTCCGTCTAACTAGATTTTCCGCCATTTCGAATTTTGTCCAAAAGCATTTTTTCGCTATTTCTCCTTCAAATTTTGTCAAATCTTCACCAAGCCACATCTCTCCTGCACAAAACCTGTTTTGCCGTTTTTTGAAAGACCTCACCGTTGCGATATAATCGACTTGCAAAGTGTTGTGGGAGGGGCCTATTTCACAGAAATCGCTATCCCTTCTAATTTTGTCCAAACCACCAAACCACAGCACACAGCATGTGTGGACTGTGCTGCTCAAAACTTATTTTGTGTTTTTTTTGTAGGTTATTTCATCATGAACTTATGATTTTGGGATACTGCTAACTGGGAGAGATGTAATTAGAACAATAGAAGTTGAAAAGGCACAATGAGGCTATACAGAGGGGTGGGGTCCTTTTAATGTGACAAATACACATCTTTTAGAATTTCACAATAAATACACACGCGCACACATACACACACACACACACACACACACATGAATGTATAATAATAAAATGTTTTCTTAAATGCAACTATATAATTAAATAATTATTTTCTAGTGCTTTCTTACCATACTGATTTTCCATTATATCCTTCATACTTTTGCCACCGACAGCCCTCCACTTTAACAATGTCACTGCCTGCTACAACCAACAGGCTCGTCAACGCTTTTCTGCGCTGGCCATATGCTTGGTTTTGACCTAGCATTGTTTATTTTTTGTTCATGTTCATATGCAAACTGATCTGTTATCTCTGACATGGTATGCTATGTTTTATTTATGTTATGATATGGCATGTCTGTCAGGAGTATTTCCTGCTCACCTGTGAGCTTTTAGGTGTTTGGCAGGCTGTGAAACTGAATTGCCCTTCTGGGATAAATAATGAATGAATGAATCTAATAATAGGGTATTCAAATTTGACGTCAGCGCTGGTAATTCTAATCCTAATGTACTGTAATACAGCCTTGGGAGGACTGACAAAATGTGAAAGGGGGGGCATGTATTTTTATGAATTTGCACGCGATCTACCTGCACGGGCTTTGGGATCGACCGGTTGATCGCGATCAATGTATTGGGCACCCCTGCAATACAATATATGCAAGAAAATAGAAAACAAGCAGGCAAAATAAGCACAGACACAAAATAGCATGTTGGAAAGGCTCCAACAACAAGGCAACAAGGCTACCTAACTTACACAGCCTAGGCTAGCTCACTCACCACCAACCTTGGAACTTCAATCCATCCAAGAAAAAACATTTTAGCAAAGAAACTTTATTTCTAAAGTAATAGGTGTAGGAGTCAAAGTATCAAAGTGGTGCCGTCCAAACTAGGGTTGCACAAATCTGACAAATAATCATGTTGTAATTATGTTGCTGAATATTGCACAGGACACAAACAGATTTTTCAATATTTTCTATTTTTGAGCAAACAAGAAACATTTTTATTCGAAAACTGTGATGTTGCTTAACTCATTGAGTGCCATGGACGAGTATGTTCGTCAATTGGTTTAGTAACGTAGAGTGCCAAGGACGAGTATGTTCGTCAATTGCGTTTTTTGATGGTGGGACGTGCATCAAAGCCAGATCCATCTCCTGTGAAAGTATGGTGGCTGTTGAATGTGTAAAAGCTATTTTAGGGACCCATTAGGTGGCGACAGTGCTCTCCAGATTACAGAAAGGCGAGGAAAAAACAGAGAAGAAGTCGTTGGGGAAACGGAAATCGCATCGCATCCCTATGCATCGATATGCATGAAGCATAACGTTAGCTGTGCCTGCAGCAGCCAATCTGCTCCCACAATTGAGCTCCTCCGTGTCTGCTGCGACAGCCCATCCGCATGATCAGCCGTGGAGTTGTTATTATTCTCAACTGGAAGCATGGGAGCCGGTGACAAATACACGCGGAACGCTGTAAAAAAGCTGGATGTAGCGGACTTTTCAGTGCAGAGCAAACGCAGCAGAAAGCCCCAGAGACACTCCCACACGGAGGAGTTGTGTGCAGTTGAGGGGGGGGGGGGGGGGGGGGGGGCACGCAGAGCAGCATACAACACTGACCCAGACAGAAGGACAGGATTGGCAAACGCAAGCTAGAATATCTGATGCCCACCAGCAGTAAATCAAGACCAGCAAGAAGCTGCACGCGCACGCAGCGCACGCAGGGGCCAGCGCTGCTGGTTGCAGCTAAAAAATATTGTTTTGCCAAACAAAATTCCTTGGTTTTCGCTGTTCTATTGAAGGAAATAATTTTTGAGGTGTGACTACATCAGAAAATATTAGCTTCAGTCAGTGATGTGCATGAAATGTTTAATTTCACAAAAGGCTCATTATCTCAGCTTCTAGAAAAAAACGGCTGTTTTTGGTTAAATCAAGCTATCTTCTCCGGCTGATAACTAAAGAACGGAAAATGATATCAATAAACCTGTTTTTGCTGATGATAGAAGAGAGTCTCATCGTTCTTTTTGCGTGTTCGGTGTTTACATAGTAATATCACACAATATTCTGTGGGCCTCAAGAAATCACTGAAAACGCTCTGAAACTCTGGCACTGGGAGCGTCCGTTCTCCAAAAGTGGCTGGCACTCAATGAGTTAAGATTTGTTACATTTTAATACAATGGAATGTGTTTTTTACTATATGCAATTTAATTTATTGACCAGATATTGTGCTTAGCAGCAGAATGCCTTGTTTAAGAGTCAATGTTTAGCTGCAGCCACTAGGATTAGATCATTGTAGCCTCATGGACGTTGCCAATTAAAGTACTTCAAATTGGCTGAGAGGAGTTGCGCCCATCAGTCCTCCTCCACATAGTAAAGCAATAGAGAGCTCATCTCAGAGCTCATCTGCTCTGAGTAGGAAGACCTAATATATATCAAATTGCGTTTCTTTGTTTGTAATTGTGCCACCCTCGGAGACAGGCCTCACTCACCATGTGAGAAAACACTTTAGGGGATTGAGACAGGCCTCACTCACCATGTGAGAAAACACTTTAGGGGACTGCGATAGATAGATACCTGTATGCATTGTTTGTAAGAGGAGAGTGATGTAATTGGTTCCCTTTTGATGTGTTTTTAGAATATTGAGTGCAGACTGAAGGTGTTACTCCCAGATGATGTTGGAGCTGCTCTGATGGACGGGGTTGTCCTTTGCCATCTAGCCAATCACATTTGTCCTCGGTCTGTTGCCAGCATCCACGTCCCCTCCCCCGCTGTGGTAAGCAGACTCTACCTCCAAAAATGGAGATTTTGAAGTGCATATTATAAATGTTTGTACAGAGCTTTTCACTTCTCCATCAAAAGAGACTAATGAGGGATAGTTGTAAACACTGCCTACATAACCCAAGCATGGCCGTAACTACCATTGAGGACACCGAGGTCATATTTATCTGTATTTCTATTTTTTATTTATTTTTAGAAAAATAGCCCCGGCCCCCAGATCTATTCATCTGTCATTGATGTTTTAAAGCCCTCATAAATAACATGATATATGACATAGTTGATCAGAAATGCAACAATTTGTTTCCTCTCTATGTGCTATATAGAAGGAAGAGACATAACTCTCACCACAACGTTCAAATTTTGCATTGGGGCTAGATTGGGGCTAGACTTTGGGGACAGTTCTATTGAAGTGAATGGGTAAGTATTGTAACTCCCCTGTAAGTGATGTTTGTGTAGATGGGCCATTGTATTTAATCCAGCAGTATTCTACCATGTGACCTGTATGTAGAATATATATTATGTGGGGAGTATGTAGAATATATATTATGTGGTGACATTTATTTTTTGTATCATTGTAAAGCAACAGCACAGTAAAGAGGATATTAATCTAATATGATGTCTAGTTCTTTATAGATCTAGCCTCTTAATTTTGCTCTCAAAGTGCACCAGATTGAAGCATTTTACTTTAAAATGGACAAAAAAAATTAACTGGCGGGGCTCAGCCCCCCCTGGACCCTCCACGCCACGCAGAAATGACCTCGGTATTTCTCAAATCCTGGCTACGGCCATGAACCCAAGCATGTGTTTTGTGATTGATGTGATGGCTAACATGATGATGTTCTGACTTCCAGCCAAAGCTTAGCATGGCTAAGTGCCGCAGGAATGTGGAGAACTTCTTGGATGCTTGTAAGAAGCTGGGCGTCACACAGGTAAACATGCAAACTCAGCACACACACACACACTCATGCATGCTGGGCGTCACACAGGTAAACATGCAAACTCAGCACACACACACACACTCATGCATGCTGGGCGTCACACAGGTAAACATGCAAACTCAGCACACACACACACACTCATGCATGCTGGGCGTCACACAGGTAAACATGCAAACTCAGCACACACACACTCATGCATGCTCGCCACAGTCTGTGTCTTTCACCACCCACTTGTTGTTATTGTTATGATAACTGTATGATCTGCGATTAAATACTGGACTATAATAAAATTATGACTAGGCTGATTTCAGACATTAATTTAGCTGTGCCCCCACCCCACTGTGCCCCCACCCCACAGATGGAAACCTTTTACCATAGCTGTGGATGGGGGGTTGGGGGGGGGGGTACAATGACAATTCATAATCTCCCCTTATTTATAAGACTGCCCACACAAAAAGTACAATCAGTCGCTGTTCACACTATGACTGAGCTGCTGCAAGGGATCACACTTATCACACTGTAAGACGAGTATCAAAATACTCGTTTTGATGTTAAAATTACATAATAGTTAAGCTGTAAAGCATTACTCAAAATGTGAACGTTACAACGAGGGCTTTATTTTGAAAGAGCTAAAGCGGACCACCTACTTACATTCTGTCTGACTTGACACAGTCTATGCGCCTGGGGCTGCTGGGCTCGTGAGCTTTGTGGGGTGCACTCGTGCATGACGACGGGAGACACTTCTCTCTCGGCAAGAAAGTCGAATTTCAGCCTGTGGGAACAACTGAATCTCATTGACTCACGCTGGAAAAGGGGCGGCAACTCACGGAAAATCACGGGTTGGACCACCGCCAAGATTTATATCGCCAGCCGGAGCAGAGCCGCTGCGTAAAAACCCACCTCACTTGCAGGGTCGCTCTATCGGCTAAACGGCCCGGCTTGGAAACTTTTAGACTGAAGAAAATGCCACTAGTTTGTGGATATTAGTGGGATTTTTGGCCAGTCTAAAAGGGGCTTAAGACTGAGCTGCTGCAGATACTGTACACGCCTACTGTCTGGATAGGCCAAGCACAAAGATCGACAGATAGGACCGCCAAAGAGAAACAATGCACCGGGACATACCAAACAGTTTGGACAGGAAAATCTGTGAAATGTGTGTAAATGAAGCAACTCAGTAGTTGTTGAAGTCCGAAAAGCAAACATTACACACACAAAAAAAGTTTATATATTTTTATCGAATCAAAATTGTATACCCCTCCCCTGGACTCAAATTAAAGAGAGTGTACCCTCCCCCAGACTAAATTTAAAACAAGATGACTATTTTCCTCCAGTGGACCCTTCCCTAAATAACGAACGGTCCCTTATCACACTAAAACTGAGCTGCTTCAGGGGATCACACTTATCACACTATAGCCCTTTTCCCACATGCGCTTTGTACCGCAAAATGACCGGAACGTGGTCTAATGCCTGCAAGTGGGAAAGGCGCCGTGCCGGTATAAGCACGACCCCGTCGTCCCCGACATTTGACCAGTTTCGAGCCAGTCAGAAGAGCGGTATGCTCTTAAGGGGACGCAAGTGGAAACGGGTCCAGTCATTTTCCGCGACAGCGGTCCTTCAATCATGGGCGAAGTGTAGCCTACACACGTTGCTTAATGTTCCAGCGGGCATAATCTAATCATTCGCGCACATTAAAGCAAACTGGCGAAATTATCTTGTGATAGCCTAATAAGAGCAGTATGTCAGCTTGCTGATTTCCGAAGGCAACCCCGGACACATCAAACGAAGCCAGTCTGTAAAAAGTGCTTCAACGCGACGCAGGTGAACGGATAAACATTGAACCAGCAACTATTTCTCTCAGACACGGATCCCAACTTCTTCAAAGTGCATCATCTAATCATTCGCGCACATCAAAGCAAACTACTTCCACATTTCGCTTGGGCATTTGCTTTCTCTACATACATAGGCTACAAGCATTGGGCAGCTTGCCTTGCAAGCCTCTGCCATTCTCGCTGTGTCTGTCCTGTGTCAGGCGAAGTACGGAGGACTGAGTGAAGTTTTGCCGACCCCCCAAATAAGCTCCCCCCTCCCCCGCCCCCCAACATACCGGCTATTTGACGACTAGATTCCCATATGCGCACGCTAAGGTGTGAAGGGAAATTCAGGGAAATGTCCGATATTGACTTACAGGTAATTTTCCGGTACGCATGTGGGAAAAGGGCTTATAAGACTGAGCTGCTGCAGGGGATCACACTTATCACACTAAGACTGAGCTGCTGCAGGGGATCACACTTATCACACTACTGTATAACGGTGAAAACACACCGCACGCGTCTCCTGCACGTAAGCTGCGCGGCGCGACCATTTGCGACCTTGTGCTCAGCCAGTTTTCATTAGGACACCATGTTAACAGATCTGTCAGTCCACACCGAATTGCGCACAGCGCGCAGCGCGCCGCTCAGCTCAGCTCAGCGGCTGCTCAGGGCCATTCAGGTCAGCCTGGATTTCTATTTTCCTGCGCGGCCGTCTGCGCCCGTGAGCGACTCTGTCAAGCTGAACAGATCAGCTAAGGGCAGACAGGAACTCCGAAACCGGACATTCGTCAAATAAAACCAATTTCAAAGTAAAATAATGTTTATTTACGTTGTTGATTGCCCCTTTGGAAGTGTGAAAAGAGAGAAAGAGCAGTTGCAGAGGGGGAGCGGCTTCTAGGGGCTCGTTGCCTGCAGAGCAACAAGTAGAGAGCTAGGACTCGCCTTCTCTCTACAACAGCACACACTGGGAAAACGGGAGGAGAACAGAGTTAAATATGATGCAATTGCATTTTATAACGAAGGTAGCCATTAACAGTTATCCCAAACATATTACTTTATATATTTATGTCGTTATTTACTACCCATGATAACGAAGACAGTAGATCTGGGGCAAAATATATAGCGGACGAGCAGAGCGCGCAAAGTGAGCTGCGCTCTCTGTGTGGACACTTTTAAGCGACTTCTGCGCGGAGGTGCGCTGCGCGGCGCATGCGCGCAAGTTTCGCGTCCGGTATGTCCCCAGCGTTAGACTGAGCTGCTGCAGGAGATCACACTTATCACACTATATGACTGAGCTGCTGCAGGGGATCACACTTATCACACTATAAGACTGAGCTGCTGCAGGAGATCACACTTATCACACTATAAGACTGAGCTGCTGCAGGGGATCACACTTATCACACTATAAGACTGAGCTGCTGCAGGAGATCACACTTATCACACTA
The DNA here is from genome assembly GCF_964638095.1 of Poromitra crassiceps. Taxonomy (NCBI): domain Eukaryota; kingdom Metazoa; phylum Chordata; class Actinopteri; order Beryciformes; family Melamphaidae; genus Poromitra; species Poromitra crassiceps. The sequence goes on from NC_139623.1 coordinate 106,662,518, forward strand.
TATGACTGATCACACTTATCACACTATAAGACTGAGCTGCTGCAGGAGATCACACTTATCACACTATAAGACTGAGCTGCTGCAGGGGATCACACTTATCACACTATAAGACTGAGCTGCTGCAGGGGATCACACTTATCACACTATAAGACTGAGCTGCTGCAGGAGATCACACTTATCACACTATAAGACTGAGCTGCTGCAGGAGATCACACTTATCACACTATAAGACTGAGCTGCTGCAGGGGATCACACTTATCACACTATAAGACTGAGCTGCTGCAGGGCATCACACTTATCACACTATAAGACTGAGCTGCTGCAGGGGATCACACTTATCACACTATAAGACTGAGCTGCTGCAGGGGATCACACTTATCACACTATAAGACTGAGCTGCTGCAGGGCATCACACTTATCACACTATAAGACTGAGCTGCTGCAGGGCATCACACTTATCACACTATAAGACTGAGCTGCTGCAGAGGATCACACTTATCACACTATATGACTGAGCTGCTGCAGAGGATCACACTTATCACACTATATGACTGAGCTGCTTCAGGAGATCACACTTATCACACTATAAGACTGAGCTGCTTCAGGAGATCACACTTATCACACTATAAGACTGAGCTGCTTCAGGAGATCACACTTATCACACTATAAGACTGAGCTGCTGCAGGGGATCACACTTATCACACTATATGACTGAGCTGCTTCAGGAGATCACACTTATCACACTATATGACTGAGCTGCTTCAGGAGATCACACTTATCACACTATATGACTGAGCTGCTTCAGGAGATCACACTTATCACACTATAAGACTGAGCTGCTGCAGGGGATCACATTTGAACTCAAGCTTATTTTCATTAATAGTAGCCTAGTATTTTGATAGTATTACTATAGGCTACATGTTTTAAAGTTGGGTTTATTTCACATAAAAAACATTGAGATTCCAGGGATCCTTCCATACGCATACCCCAGGTTGAGAATGACTGAGCTAGAGTAAACAACTTGCGTTACTTTAACAATATGACATACGGCCACGAAAAAAGCTTTTGAGCTTCATACTGCATGGAAAAGCTAGTATTTCGTCTGTCATTCCCTGAGCCATCTAGCCTACGGTCGGGGGGCTATCTATTGGCTCATTTCCACCACATTGTACAGCCCTGCACAGCTCGTCACCACTCGGCTCTACTCGTTTCGACCCGATGGATGTTTTGCTTCCACCGCTGCTCGATCTGCCCCCGCCCACAACTGGTCGTCATAGCGACCGCATATCTGCCCTCCGCCCATAGCCGAAGTTGGCTATAACATATAACGTTACAATTAAATCCATACACAGAACTTTTAAACTGTTTATGAAATACTGGTGCCTCTAAATGACCTACAGTGTACATGGGCAAATGTGACAATCGGCCAGGAGAATGGATATCACTTTGTTGTTAGTCAAACTCACATGCATGCGCTGCGTGAGGGATGGGGGTTGCGCTACCCCGGCGGCAACTCACCAGGCAAGACCGCGGCTTAACTAAACCCCGCCTGCGGCCTAGCGGAGCCGACGCTGCACACAACTACAAAGGGCTTCCTGAGGAGCGGATTTTTTCTCTCTCAAAACAATTGAAAACCACCGCCATGTTAAAGCTGAGTAAGGAGATCGATTTTATTTCACCAGAGCCGAAGGCAGCAACACAAAAGACTGATGGAAATAACATAACAGAAGAGAAGGTAAGCCCCACTAAACTGGTATGCAGCATTGACAGTCAGTAGATAAGAGTAAACACGATTCTGCCTGACCAATCAGTCGTCTGCAGTGTTTTCACGTCACGGTATGGTACCGGGTCCACAGCGCTGGAACCTCAACAGAGCAGGGACCAAAACTAGTACGACTCAACCCCGACTCAACCCGGGCTGTCCACGTTTTTGAAATGGGCCATATGACCAGGAAGTACTGAGAAAGCGATACTCGCCTCGCGTGGTGCGGGTGAATGGGGTCCCAAGGACGCTGCCGTAGCGTCTAGTGTGAACTCGGCTTCACTCTCTGGGTAGCTGACTGTTGTGTTGACAAATGATTACTCTGTCAATTCAGGACAAGCTGTGCCTGCCGCACCACATCCTGGAGGAGCGTGGCCTGGTGAAGGTGGGTGTGACCGTCCAGGCTCTGCTGGAGCTGCCTCCTTCTAAGCCCACGCAGCTGTCAGCTGTTTGACACCAGCCTGAATGTTGCATCTGCGCCGCAGTCATCCAGCCACCCCCACCCACCCCCGCCCCCCCACCCCATCACCAGGGACCACAGAGCCTGTAGGGGTGAGGCCCCCCCCCCACCCCATCACCAGGGACCACAGAGCCTGTAGGGGTGAGCCCCCCCCCCCCCCCACCCCATCACCAGGGACCACAGAGCCTGTAGGGGTGAGGCCCCCCCCCACCCCATCACCAGGGACCACAGAGCCTCTAGGGGCGAGGCCCCCCCCCCCCCACCCCATCACCAGGGACCACAGAGCCTGTAGGGGTGAGGCCCCACGGCTACGGGAGCAGGGAGTCTGCTTCCGCCTGACGGAGTCAGGAGACAGGAGCACAAAATACTCCCATCTCCTTATATGATGTCAGCTGCTACCAACCTCTTGTCCATCACATTTGAACTTGTTTGTTACTGGGGTCATACTGTGTGTGTGCGTGCGTGCGTGCATGCGTGCGTGCGTGTGGACCAATACCAATGTGACTGTGTGTTACCTGAGCTGCACAGTTTGGATTTGCCGAGGAGTGATGGACTAAAACACGGGTCCGGAAGAAGACCTGCTCGTGCCACTCTCCAGGTTCAGTGAGTATTGAGCCTGCTAGTGCCAATGCTGACAGACTGTCCATGCTGCTGTACGAGAGATTTGAATTAAAAGGCATGTAACTCACTCTTTCACTACTTTAGAGAACTGAGCTGCATGCTGGCCAGTCAGCCACAAACCACTGACTGAATTCAAGTGGGCCTTAAACTCATGAGTTTGTTCATTGTTTTTTCCTTTGGAATATATTTTTTCCCATGAACATTTTCTTATTTTTATAAGAGCATTCTGTTATCACATGCTGTACATCTTTTTCCTTTCTTAGTAGGGAGCAGCAGCCAAAACTGATCAATGTGGCGCATTCAGTTATTGCCAAATATTGCATTTGTGTAACCACAGCTACCAGTACTAGCAAAGGCAAGCTTACTTCTAAACAACAAAAGCAGAAAACAGCATGATAAGTAGGATTTGGGTGTATATTGTCTCACGCGAGGTCGAGTTACGCTAGAGATCGTTCTGCCTGTTCCTGCCTCTCATTTGGGTGTGATTTTGGTCTGTTCGAGCTGCTGCGGATCACGCGCAGCATCATAATACTGAATAATTATGGATCAAATGTCCCTTTGTTACCGCGTCAGAACCTCCAGTCACCGATAGAGGCAACATTTGACCACTATGACAAGTTGTGCGTTACAGTAGCTGTGGCCATTTGAGCACTGGACAAAAGCACGGTGGTCATGAGCATCTTGATGTTGGTCATGAGCATCTTGATGTTGGTCATGAGCATCTTTCATTGTACATCAGTGCACAGGCTTTCATTCTTGAATTCACTGTGACAAATGGGCTCTCCCCCCCCAGACACAGACAGACATTGAACTCCAATGTGTTTGTATGCCAATGTGAGGCGGATGGGTCGGAAGCCTTCAAACCTTCCACTCATGGCGTGGCCTGTCTAACTCCCAGCCCACCCTGCTATCATTGCTTATACAATATATTATATCAGGGAGATTCAATTATTTATGTATTTATTAATTTGTTTTATATTTGTTTTTTTTATTTATGTGTTGTTGCTTTGTGTGTGTCTCAACCCTGATCATCCTTTAAAAGGTGGTACCACTGAATCTCCTCGGGCGTGACTCATACCTCTGATGCTTCTTTCATGCTATTCTTTTGGTAATTATTTTGTTCATTTGTCATGACTCTCTTTCATGCCTATCATGTCAAATCACTCACGCACATGCTATTACTGCTGAACTCCACCCTCAAATGTCCAATGCCTCGGTTATGAGTGAATAATGCTTTGGTATTGTACATCCTGAAATCTGAGCTATGACTATTTATGACTATTTGTAGAGCAATCTTTGTTTGTATCTGGTATAACTGTCGCCAGATATGACCCCCCCCCCCACACACACACACACCCATTTTCTCACGCTTTATTCTTATCTCACCTATGGCACCTTGTCATATCTCACCTGTGTGCCATGGAACACCTTGTCATATCTCACCTGTGTGCCATGGAACACCTTGTCATATCTCACCTGTGTGCTATGGAACACCTTGTCATATCTCACCTGTGTGCCATGGAACACCTTGTCATAGCTCACCTGTGTGCCATGGAACACCTTGTCATAGCTCACCTGTGTGCCATGGAACACCTTGTCATATCTCACCTGTGTGACATGGAACACCTTGTCATATCTCACCTGTGTGACATGGAACACCTTGTCATATCTCACCTGTGTGACATGGAACACCTTGTCATAGCTCACCTGTGTGACATGGAACACCTTGTCATATCTCACCTGTGTGACATGGAACACCTTGTCATAGCTCACCTGTGTGACATGGAACACCTTGTCATATCTCACCTGTGTGCCATGGAACACCTTGTCATAGCTCACCTGTGTGCCATGGAACATTAAGACAACGGCTCTTTACTTGCACATCACATTCTTACACATTATCTGCCATGAAAATGACATGGACCAATCATCATTTTGACTGTCAAACACCTAAGGCAACATTCCAGGCTTTCTTGGATTCCTGTGGAACTGTCAACAAGCTTTGACTTCAACACGTCACATCAAGACTAGCTGAAGAAAATCACACACAAGCTGTTCCTGCAGTACCTTTCCTCAAGGCTAACTCAACATTCTGTGCAATAATGTTCCACCAAATTATAGATTATGCACAGATTGATTATATGTTTTTTTCTGATTTCCCCCCCATTTTCTCCCCAATTGTACTTGGCCAATTTCCCCCTGCTGCCCCGGTCGCTGATCCACCCTCTGTTGATCTGGGGAGAGCCGTAGACTAGAACCATGCTTCCTCCGACACATGCGCAGTTGCGAGCCGCTTCTTTTCACCTGACAGCGGGGAGCTTCACCGGCAGGACGTAGCTCGTGGGAGGATCACGCTATTCCCACCAGTTCCCTTCCGCCCCGACCAGGCCCCCCCCGACCGACCGACCGACCAACCAGGACACATACCCTCAATCTGGCTTCCCACCAGCAGACACAGCCAATCCTGCCTGCATGGACGCCCGACCAAGCTGGAGGCAACACTGGGCACGAACCTGCGACCCTCGTGTTGGTAGGCAGGGAATCTACCGCTACACTACCTGGATGCCCCATTATACTGTATGTTTTACAGCAAATGCCAAGCCTTCATTCAACCTTGTGTCCCACTTTAAATTTATTTTGATAAAAGGTCATTACTGATGTTGAAATGAAATATGAATGAATGTGTTTGCCTCTGTGGGGGTTTTCCAACACATTGTATTACCTCAAGAATAGTGCTATCCAATTATGCAGGATTCTGTCATTCTGATGCACAGATTAGAATAGAAAATAGGCTGTAAGAGAGAGAAGACTGTCTGCTGCCAGCCAGTTAACTGAGGACCAAAACAGATTCATGGGTTGCTGAGCAAGAACAGTGAGGAGGGCTTTCTTCCTTTCCGTCACTCCTTTGACGCACCTGCAACCAAAACTTTTTGGACGTACAAAAATGTCTACTAAGACATCATTTTGCCCACTGTTTGAGTCACTGAGTTGTTAGGAAATATAACCCTAGAGTGTTTTGTAATATAATTGAGTCAAACTGGCATTTGCTACCTGATAATTTAACTTATTCTTACATTTTTGTAATAGTGTGTTTAAGTGACAAAACAAATCCCCCCTGCAAGTTCCTATCCTCAATTTGCGTTTTAACAGCTTGACTGTTCATGTCATCAAAGGAAACAATACCATGTGTACACACGAGTCACGACACTGCCGAGAAACATTCTGATGTATGTACATACGCTTTTTGTATTTAAAAACAAAGTGAGCTGCATGCAAAATTACTGAGCGACTTATGCCCAACCGCTGTACATATCATCTGTAAAAAAAAAAAATCCAGGGAGTTTCTTTAAAAAAAAAAAGATCAAACAAGGTTAACAAAAAATAAATAAAGTCAAGTTCTTTACAACTCTGTGTCTCTATGTCTCTGTCCAGTTCTGCTCTGTCCAGTGGATGACTCCATAATGTCTGTTAATTTGACACGACTGCCTTTTTACTGACGAAATATGTCAACTCTCATAATTAGATTTGATTACTCTGTCTACTGTGTCAATAGATTAGTGAGCCTTTGCTGAAAATGCAGACACACTGACTGATTTGTGAGCAAACATCCTCCACTTGATGTGCCCATTGTAAAATCAAAGTGCCAGTCCCCATTGATTCGAACTGGGCTGTGATCACCAACAGACCTAGGATTGAAGTTAATTTCTTTCTTTTGTTCTTTTTCTTTCTTTTTTTTACATCAGGTTATACTGTATGTCAGACTTATAGCCTACTGTACATGTACATAGGCTAGATGTCTGAATCGTTTGTCTGTCAACTGAGTATGGCTGTATCAAACTTGATCATGGTAAATGTTTGTACTGATGTCTGCAATCAAATTTTGCATTTAATGTGAAAAGAAGGGGAGATCTTCATCCTTGAGGGGCTCCTGTCATACTGTAACCTGATCAGAATGACAGGGAGTTGAATTCATTTTCATCTGTTGTTGTACCTAATTTTGTAGGTTTTCTACCATAATGAAGGTAATAAGTGATTTAATCAGGGTTCAGTTTGCACAACACCAAGGCAGAGCTTGAAGAATGCACACAGAATGTGATATGAGCATGAGACATGAAGAGGATGATGTTCCAAAGCAGCAACTTCCAAGGAAAGGGAAACACCCACTCCCCCTAAAGGGTTTTCACACACAGAGACACACAACACATGTGAGGATAGGGATGTCATTACTCAAGGAGGGGCCGTAGGTCGGCTACTGGCTTCAACAGCTTGCCGTCTTTTTTCCAAGAAGTAGCCAGATGCTAATTTGCATATCAATATATAAGGGTTGACAGTGTGCTCGCAGCAGAGCTGGGCGCTATAGGATAAGCTGCGTGGGAGGCGCTGATCATCACCTCTGCATGACAAGCAAGTATAGAAAATTTAAAAAAAAATACATTGGAAGAGAAGTCTGACCAGGCAGATTATGTTCCAAATCTTTTTTTGAATTATGAGGTTACCTTAGAGGAAGTTCGAGAGGCTCTGAAAAATGCTAAATTTGGTAAAGCAACTGGTATTGAGGGTCTCTCTAATGAAGTTTTAAAAGCTCCCAAGTTGCTGCAGTTTTTGACTTGTCTTTTCCAAGTATCTTTTTGACAATGGTATTGTTCCATTGGATTGGTGTAAATCAATCATTAAACCAATTCCTAAATCATCCAAACATGACCCCAGAGTCCCAATTAACTACAGAGGCATTAGTCTTTTAAGTACGGTTTATAAGTTGTACTCTAACATTTTAAACACCAGGCTGTCTCAGTTTCTAGAGGTTGAAAAGATACTTGTGGAGGAGCAGAAGGGATTCAGAAAACACAGGTCCTGTTTAGATCATATTTACTCTGTGAATACAGTAATTAGAGCTAGGATTTCCGAGGGGAAATCCACTTTTATTTGTTTCATTGATTTTCAGAAAGCGTTTGATTGTGTTGACAGGGATTCAATGGAGTTTAAACTTATTTCAGCTGGTGTGGATGGAAAATTTTATGAAGCCATTAAAGCTTTATATAAATCCCCGGTTGCCTGTGTGCAGGTGAACGATATGAAAACGGTGGTTTTCTACCCCACTTGGGGTCAAACAGGGTGACGTTCTTTCCCCTACCCTCTTCGCTTTGTTTATTAATGATTTAGCCCAACAAATTAAAATGGAAAATCTTGGTTTGCAAATGGGTGATATGAAATTGAATGTTTTGTTGTACGCAGATGATATAATTCTCCTAGCAGGGAATGAGAAAGAACTGCAGATTATGTTAAATGTTGTTAATCTGTGGAGTAGAAAATTGAGATTATTAGTTATTTCCGGAAATCAGGTACAAGGAGAAACACTTTTGATGTTCATGTTGGAGCTATGTCATTGACATATACCAGTTCATATACATATCTGGATTTTACTTTTGATTAAAAAAAAAAAAACATTTGAAGAGGTTAGTGTGTTGGCCGACACTGCTGGTAGAGACCTGGGTTCAGTAATAAGTAAAGTGAAAACTTGTCAAATTCTTGGTTATGCTACATTTTCAAAGCTTTATGATGCATGTGTGTCACCAGTTTTGTTTTATGCAGCTGGAGTTTGGGGAAGTAAGGAATTTTCCAAGGTGAATGCCATCCAAAACCGCGCAATCCGATGTTTTCTGGGCGTACATAAATTTGCACCTGTGTTGGCTTTTCAAGGGGATATGGGTTGGGAGCCTTTTAAACAAACAAAAAAGGAAATGTTAAGATTGTGGAACCGTTTATTGAATATGCCAGAGAGTAGAGTAGCAAAACAAGTTTTTAACTGGGATAAAGCACATACAGTAACTATCCATGGTGTAATGATATGAATGCTGTGTTCAGGGAAGCTGACCAGCAATTTATTTTCAGAAACAGTTTACGTTGTAGTGTTCGCTATATTAAACATAGGTTATTTCTTGACTATAAAGAAAAATGGGCTAATGACATTTGGCTCAAACCAAAACACAGAACATAATGTTCAAATTAAAAAATATGTTTACTCCAGAACCTTATGTTACTTTACCCCTGAATAGATCCAGAAGATCTCTATGTGCCCAGTTGAGAACAGGTACCCTCCCTCTGGCGATTGAGGTGGGCAGGTTCAATTCTATTGCTGAGGAGGAGAGATTTTGTACTGTATGTGAATTAGGTGTTGTTGAAGATGAATTTCATTTTTTGTTTCATTGTGCGCTATATGAGGAACCAAGATTTCCTCTATTTCAGTTCATGTAAAATAACTATAACTATTCTGGTCGGGAGATGATGCTAAGTTCAGAGATACAAGTCTTCAGTTTGGCCAGGTTTATTGGGAGAGCTTGGAAACTCAGAATGGAGAAGTTGTTTGTCTGAATATATGACTCTGTCTTGTCTTGTTTATGTTTGAACTTTTTGTAACTTGTTTGTTAATTTGTTTGTAGCCTATTGTTGAACTTGAATGATTTGAGTCAGCCCAGATGGGCTGGGCACCATGAATGACATAGAAATACAATTTATCTATCTATCTATCTATCTATCTATAGAGAAAAAATATATCTATAGAGAAAAAAAAAGATTATTTGGGATTCAACACTTTAACATTGCTTCCCATGGCCAGAAAAAGTCGCCAGACTTGTCGCTAGTCGCTTTTTAGAAATCTCCAGGGGTCTGAAGTTGATGATTTAAATAGGCCTACATTTGATCTATCAGTGTTTTATAGCCTACAGTGTTTCAAGATTGCAACTGTCATCTTTCACCTTGTTATTGACTGATACACAGCGATGGCATACTACAAACCCTGGTTGAGAGGAGCAGCACTGATGCTCTTCTTGCTAAACTGGAGCCAATGCAGGCAATTGACTGCAGTGACAGGTTGGTTCACATTTGTTTTTCCTGATTCATTTCTATCGCATGCAACACCTGGTTTTGTTCCTCGCCGACGCCTAAATTCCTGAGGGAAATAAGGGTGTTTTGCCGATTTCAATGGTAGCTGCTGTAGCTGATTCATTTGGACCCTAATCATAATTTAGAAGTGAGCAAATCTGTGCACTAGCTTTAGGCATTAGGCAGCAGCCATACATTTCTGGGGTAAACACACGCAAATGTTGAAATAAGTTCACGTGCGAAAGAATGTGACTTTTAATTGTAACATTGCAGCCAGTTAAAGAATGTGACTTTGTAGTTGAATAATGACTGTAACTTTGTAGTTAGAGGCAGACTGACTCTCAATTTGAAGCATTTCTGTTGAGCCAGCTTGTGTTGACAAGAAACAGCTGTTGGCTCTATGTTACAGTTTCCCATATCTTTAACCCTTTCATGCATGAATTATTAAATCACAAAGTAGCCTAACATTAGGCCATTTTTTAATGGACGTTCTTTTAAACAAGTGAAAAATCATGTTACACCCCCCCCCCCTTCCCCCTTAGATCTAAGACTCACTTTTTATCGAATTAATTATGCGCTAATCCTTTTATATAAAAGGGAGTAAGTGGGCTCTGTCTGCGATTTTGGCTTGTGATGTCATCATATCTGTCACTCGAGCACTCGATGATGTCATCAGTGATGGTCACTCGAGCAATTGTGTCATCAGTGATGCGAAGTTGAGCATTGTGTGCTTATGCCAATAGAGCAGGCAAGGCCACGCAGCAGCCGAGCTGTGTATGCGAGCCCGCACAGCCGGCGAGCCCCGAAGGGGCCGAAACCCATGGCCGAAAAACCCTAGTTTGTACAAATTTCCAGAAGTCATTTTCATTTTTTCAATTTCATTTTGTTGACATATTTGAGTCAAAGGTTTTTACAGAGGGAATTTTGGATGTCTCTTTTTATCACTCCATAAATAGTGGAGCGGATAACAGAAAAATCCTGCAAATTATGATACAGGCATGAAATTTGGCTCGATTGTTCTCCAGAGGTTTCTGATCAAATCTGCCCGATGGGCCATCTGAAAATCCGCTTGTTTTTCAAGATGGCCGCCAAATTGGCCCAAATTCTCATAGAAATATCTGTAGTTGGCCGATTTGAATGATCTTTGCGTCTATCCCTATATGTTTTCAAGCCTGCTGGAGTCGATTCTTCTGATTTTATAGCCCTTTGACTTGTACTTTTTCCTCATGTTTCAATATGGCTGCAAAATTGGCGTCCCAAAGTTGATTTCTTTCAAATAAATGTGTGTAGTTGGCCAATTTGAATGAGCTTGGTGTAATTTAGCATGTCTTAAAACATGCTCTTTTTTTGACTAGTTTAACACTGGTATAATGATTTTAGTGATGAATTATTACATTTGTAATGAAACAATAACAAAATATAATGCCAATACAACTTTATTGGAAAAGTAACAAAAAATAACACCAATACAATTGATCTCATTGTCCTTTCTTCAGTTGACTCGACACAAAAACTACTGTCTGTGTGTTTAAATTGCTGAAGGGATTGGGTCATCTAAAAATCTGTCAGCTTTTTCAAGATGGCCACCAAATTGCCCACACAAAGTTGTTGTTTTTCATAGAAATGTGTGGCTGATTTGAATGAGTGATTTTATAGCCCTTTGACTTATACTGTTTCCTCATTTTTCAATATGGCCGCAAAATTGGACGCCAAAAGTTTATTTATTTCAAAGAAATGTGTGTAGTTGTCCCATTTTAATCATCTTAGGGTAAATGTTTATGTCCTAGGCTACTTGGTGCATCTCCTCTTCCCTCCGCCATTTTCAAATTTATGATGCAATATCTCAAAATGACAAAGATTTAAAGATAATAATCAAATGGAAATGTGGACAAGACAACGCTTTGACAGTCCGCCACGTGGTGTTTGGGACATCGTAGGCCTACTATAACATAAATGGTTCAAAATGGCTTCCAAATATTTATCCACAGTAGTGGACACCATAACTTATATTCAATGCCTTTTTTTCTACCTGCAGTGGATCCTCCAGATGATCTTGTGATATTTGACCCAGGTCACCTCGGACTTCTCCAGATCCAGTGGAGCCCCGCAGTGAGCCTGCAGAACATGACAGACTGCCAGCAGTCCTTTCAGCTGGAGTACTTCAACACATACCAGGACAGATGGACTGTAAGTGCCAGCGCTCGCCCATCTCTTCAGAGGTTTCCTGAAAAGCTTACTAATAATCTCCCATTGATAACAAGCGGTATCATGGTGGTGGGACATTAATGCACATCTTTAACAATGGAATCATGGGCGTCCGGGTAGTGTAGCGGTAGATTCTCTGCCATACCAACACGCAGGTTCACGCCCCCGTGTTACCTCCGGCTTGGTCGGGCATCCATACAGGCATGATTGGCTGTGTCTGCGGGTGGGAAGCCGGATTGGGGGTATGTGCCCTGGTCGCTGCACTAGCATCTCCTCTGGTCGGTCGGGGCGCCTGGTCGGGGCAGAAGGGAACTGGTGGGATATAGCGTGATCCTCCCACGTGCTACGTCCTGCCGGTGAAGCTCCCCGCTGTCAGGTGAAAAGAAGCGGCTGGCAACTGTGCATGTGTCGGAGGAAGCATGGTGCTAGCCTACGGCTCTCCCAGATCGGCAGAGGGTGGAGCAGCGACCGGGGCAGCAGGGGGAAATTGGTCAAGTACAATTGGGGAGAAAATGGGGGGAAATCAGAAAAGAAACAATGGCATCATAAGTAATGAAAATAGGTAGCAAGGAAAACTTGTAACCCGTCTGAGTCGCTCTTTCTTTAGACAGCAGGGCAGCAAGTTGGCCGTGGGGTGGAGGCCCGGAATAAGAGCCAAAAAGTTGTTATTATGCAGAGCAAACAGCCCTGCTCTGACCTGTGAGATACTCTATCTACAGTATGTGACTAACTAAGAGGACTGTTCCCTACGTTACCCCATTTAATATATATACCGTGCTATATGTACATACTCCTGCTGTATGTATGTATATATATATAATATATATATATATATATATATATATATATATATATATATATATATATACATACATACATACATACATACATACATACATACATGCATACATACATACATACATACATACATACATACATACAGCAGGAGTATGTACATAGGCCTATAGCACGGTAGGTGGAATCTTCTGAAACTGAATATCTAAGCCAAAGATATTTCTCCTCCCTGTTTATAGTGTAATTGCTTTTCACCAAACTTTGTTTTGGTTATTTTTGAAGCACTTATTCTTGAGAAGGCAGTAGGCTACTTAAACTTAGCTGGATCAAATTAATGTAGAAATGTGTCTCTTTGTCTTAGACATCAGCTCTCTCACCTCTCCTCCTGTCATCTCTCTTCCAGCCTCGTCTCCTCCAGAGAGCAGACATGCAGATCTCTCTCTCTCTCTCTCTCTCTCTCTCTCTGTGTCTCCTGTACTCGTTCTCTCAGCCTCCTTTTGAGACACAGGAAATTCCTGTGTTTTGCCTTTCAGTGGTAGCATACCAGTGCAACTACTACCCTTGGGCTACTCCCCGGGCCCCCGCACTTTTTTTTCCCGAAGTGTGTGGACATGGCGCTTGCACCCCTGTGCCGCCAGGGAATATGTGTCTTCTTTTAGCTAGACGACCTCATGGCCCGCTCGAAAGAATGGCCTATTTTCCACACAGTGCAGTTGGTGCAGGCGTTGTATTTTGGAGTGTAGCTGGGCTCCACCACACTAGGGGTGTGCCTGTCAGCCAGACGGTTGTGTTGGAGGGGGTTCAGCAGGTGAGACAGGGCAGGACAGCTCCTCGGTCTCGTGACTGCGACTCACCCTGTGGTTCCACTGGAGCTGCTCCATATGAGACGCCTTGTTGTCGGTCAAGACTGCTGCCTGCTTTGACCTCAGCTAAAAGAGTGGGTGACTTGTGCGCTCATTCGGTCCATCCCAGCTGTTTGCTGATCCATGGGGACCTGAGAGGGCGGGGCTAGGGAAAAAGGGCCGTAGCTCAGGATAGGAAGGTCGTAGAGTGAGAGGTGTGGGTAGGGGGAGTGGCAAGGGTGGTGGGTGGTGGGAGGTGACGTGGTAAGGAAAGGGGCGATGCTAGGGAAAAGGGCCTTATCTAGGGATAGATTTTATCCCAGGGTCCCTCATCTGATAAGATTGTTGCTTTTATAGATGTTTTATTACAGAAAGTGTATGAAACCCATGACCAAAATAGTCATACATTCTGTCATTGTGTTACTTATGGGTGGAATTATAGTCAAAATAAATGATTCCCCTTTTTGTTGGGGAACCCCTGGAACCCCCTCAAGGGCCCTGACCCCACTTTGAGAACCACTAGCAGACTGGAGTATTGGCCTTGACGGAGGTCTGCGCTCTCTGAGTGCACAATAACTCATGTTCACAGCGCTAAAATAGGCCTTTTCATTCTGTGGCCACAGCCTCAAGTGATCCAGTAAGGTTGTTTCCTCCTGTTAGCACAAGTCACTGATTTCTTTTGTCCCTTTGCTTTGTTGGGAAAAGAGACTAAGGTCATAAGGCTTTAATTTCTTACTTAAATTTAAATAAATGTTCCCGTTTAATGTAAAAGCATTGCCCTGTGGCTACATTTCTAAACTTCTGACCCCGACACCACTTAGGTCCAGTGGCAAAGGCCTGTTGCCATTCCATAGTCTCAACTAAAGAAAGCTGGTGATAGGGTCTTTTCGACAGCAGCTCCAAAACTGTGCTTTGTCCTGATTGTGATGATGGTGGCTGGCCCATATAGGGCCGTCGAAGCCAGCCCCTCTCCTTAAACTAACAACTGAAAACGTTCAAATAATAATTTAGGATAAACTAAACTAAAACTAAGAACGAAAACATAACTACCGAAACTGCCGGGTTAAACTAAAACAATAAAGCCTGGCACCTATTGTGCCAGGACCTAATAAAGAAAAGAAATGGGCAAAAAGTATCAAACCAAAAATGCAGGTGCTGCTGGGCTGGATTCAGGTGAAGACTGCCTGTGTGCCAGCAGCAAGCCAGCTTAATACCTGCAGCAGAGCTGCATCAGCAATCAGCTCATACGCTGCAGGTGTTTCAGCCTGAGGCAAGGAGGAGCAGAGGAGATCAATTAAGGAACAGCACAAACATACAGAATGTAAACACATGAATGTGCAACATGATACATACCATGCGTGAAGTTTATATGCACTGTCCATGGCCACACGCAACAGTAGTGTCAAGCGAAGTCTTGATCGTCTTTTGTTCCAGATAAAGTTTGTGAATGCTTTCTTCATGTTGGAAATAAGGTTGGTGGGGGTAAGATAGTAAGTGGGTTTCTTGTAAAAAGACAACCGATGCTTTAAATTGTTTAAGTCTGTGCATAACCTGTTACACTTTTGATAATTTACCCAATCTTCTTATATTCCAGGATATAACGTTTATTTGCGTTTCATTCACCATATGTAACCATAATAAATTTGCTCAAGCATAGAACCACATTCGATGTAAACCCAAAGCTGCATAAAATGTAAACAGAAAACATCAACAAAAAAGACATAAACATCCTGTCATGACGTGACTCTTGGGCACCGATAACCCAAACACATTGGTGTTGGACAATGTTTTTTGGGTTGCTAGGCCATCAGGACTCCTAAGAGGACATACAGCGCCCAGTTTGACCTGGGGAAAGAGGTGGAAGTGAGAGTGTACACCTTACTGAGAGGATCCTGCACCAGCGGCTCCCAGGTCAAGAGTGTGCGCTACACCGAGTTGCTCCACAAACCTGACAGCACTGGTGAGTTACTACAACAAGCTACTCCACAAACCTGACAGCACTGGTGAGTTACTACAACAAGCTACTGCACAAACCTGACAGCACTGGTGAGTTACTACAACAAGCTACTCCACAAACCTGACAGCACTGGTGAGTTACTACAACAAGCTACTCCACAAACCTGACAGCACTGGTGAGTTACTACAACAAGCTACTGCACAAACCTGACAGCACTGGTGAGTTACTACAACAAGCTACTGCACAAACCTGACAGCACTGGTGAGTTACTACAACAAGCTACTGCACAAACCTGACAGCACTGGTGAGTTACTACAACAAGCTACTGCACAAACCTGACAGCACTGGTGAGTTACTACACCAAGCTACTGCACAAACCTGACAGCACTGGTGAGTTACTACACCAAGCTACTGCACAAACCTGACAGCACTGGTGAGTTACTACAACAAGCTACTCCACAAACCTGACAGCACTGGTGAGTTACTACAACAAGCTACTCCACAAACCTGACAGCACTGGTGAGTTACTACAACAAGCTACTCCACAAACCTGACAGCACTGGTGAGTTACTACACCAAGCTACTCCACAAATCTGTCTCTACTGAGACAGCTCTCGTATGTATGTTACGATAGATAGATACAGTAGATAGATAGAGAGAAAGTTGATCGGAAGCTGCTCGTTCGAGGGTTTTGGAAAGAAATGAGAGAAGAGAGACAGGTCTGTAGTTCTGAATAGCAGTAGGGTCAAGGGAGGGTTTCTTAAGCAGAGGCACGACTCTAGCATTCTTTAGGGTAGCTGGAACAAGACCCAAGGACAGAGAGGAGTTGATGAGGGTAGTGAGGAAGGGAGATGGTTTGGAGGAGAGAGGAAGGGATAGGATTGAGGGGACAGCAGGTGGCTCGGTTAGAGCTGATGTGTTTAAGCACCTCACCGGGAGAAAGGGGAGAGAAGGAAGTAAAGCTGGGGACAGGGGACGGAGAAGCAGGGTTGGAGTCTGGAGTGCTGTTAATGGTATCTGGAGGATGGAAGGAAGAGCTGATGTCATCCACCTTCTTAGTAAAAAAGGTTACAAAATCATCAGCAGAGAGGGAGGAGGGGGAGAGGGAGGGTTGAGGAGGGTGGAGAAGGTGGAAAATAGTTTGCTGGGGTTGGATGCGGAGGACTGGATTTCAGAGATGAAGAAGGAGGTTTTTGCTTTTGAGACAGCAGAGGTAAAGTTGGAGTGGATAAGGTGGTAGGAAGAGAGATCTTCAGGGTGATGTGATTTTCTCCATTTCCTCTCATCTGCCTGAAGCTCTGTTCGATGAGTTCGCAGAGATTCAGTCAGCCTAGGAGCAGGGGGAGAGGATCAGGCAGGCTTAGTGGTGAGTGGGCAGAGAGAATCAAGAGCGGAGGAGAGAGAGGATAGAAGAGTGGTGGAAGCCTCCTCAGCAGACAAGAGAGAGAACTGCTCGGCTGAGGGAAGCAAGGAGAGGACGGCAGAAGAGAGGGAGTTAGGTGAGGGAGTTCTTAGGTTGCAACGGGTGGTGATAGAGTGAGGGGGTGATGGGTGGGAGGTGGGGAGGGAGATGGGAAGGAAAGTTATAAAGTGGTCGTCGGATACAGGAAGAGGGGTCACAGTGAGGTTGGAGGTGGAGCAGGATCTGGTGAAGACCAGGTCAAGCACGTTCCCTGCTTTGTGAGTTGGAGGGGATTGAGAGAGGTAGAGGTCGAAGGATGAGAAGAAGTTCAAGAAAGGCAGAGATTGCAAGGTTACCGACTGGATGTTGAAGTCGCCCAGGAGAATGAGTGGCATACCATCCTCAGGAAAGACTGAGAGAAGGGTGTCCATCTCGTCGAGGAAGTCACCAAGCAGACCAGGCAGGCGGTAGATTACCACAATGTTGAGCTTGATGGGTAGGGATACGGCAACTGCATGGGACTCAAAAGAGGATATAGAGATATGACAGAGAGGAGTGACAGTGTACGTCCATTTGGGAGAGATGAGGAGACCAGTGCTTCCCCCACGGCCAGAGGCTCTGGGGGTGTGGGAGAAGGAGTACCCAGCAGAGAGAGCTGCTGGTGTAGCAGTGTTTTCAGGTATGATCCAGGTCTCTGTGAGGGCTAGAAAGTGGAGGGATTCAGATAGAGCATGAGCTGAGATGGTCTCGGTTTTCTTAACAGCTGACTGGCAGTTCCAGAGTCCTGCGGAAATAGTAAAAGGACTACTTGTGCACTTAGGGTAGGAAAGATTACCTGGGTTACTACACCTGAAGACGCCGTGGCTACGGCGCCTATGGGCTGAGGTTACAACAGGGATGAGGAAATGACACAGTTAGGTAGATGAGCAGGTAGTTAGTCAAAGAGAAGTAACAGAAGCCCTATTCTCTGGCCTACCCTCGGACTCCAGCAGATAGACTCCCTTGTCTTTGTGCCCAGAGGCTGCCGCTTACAGCTGCCGCTTTAGACTGACTAAGCTAAGAAATACTGCTTCAACAGGGGCTCTAAGCTCCGCCTACGCAATCAATCAGTCGGTCGGCTGCTGACCTGATGTCAGCTGAGAGCAATTAGCAGCTTTAAACTACTCTAAGTTTCACTCAATTATTTACAGACAGAGAAAATCTAGCCTAAACAATTAACCCACTGATTTACAGACAGAGAAAAACTAGCCTAAGCAACTCACCCACTGATTTCTGGAAGAAAGTGAAGTCAACAGACAGCTGACACTGTCCGAGTGTCCATGACACTGTCCGAGTGTCCATGACACTGTCCGAGTGTCCATGACACTGTCCGAGTGTCATGGGAAGTAAGAGGGGATTCCAAAACACAATGGCATGTTCTAATGAAACTCGTGTCACTTCTTTAACCAGGAGAGTTATAGATTAGATAGTTGTATAGTATAGTCATAGAGAGTTAAATATTAGAGAGTTGTATAGTATAGAGTCATAGAGAGTTATAGATTAGAGAGTTGTATAGATTGATTTGATTGATTGATTGATTTTTATTAAATGTGTCATGCACTTGACAGTGCCCAGCCCTCATGGGCTTACAAGACACACATATGATATATTATGCAGTACAACATACGCCAACGCCGCAGTAATAAAACTAAATCACAGCATAACATAACATTCACCATATCAGCAAAACAAAATCATTACATCATTTTCTGAACATAACATTTTGCCTTAGCTCCCATGCCTGGGAAAGAAAGTTTCCAATAAAGAAAGTGCCTTTCTTAAAACACAACTCGAGTTTTTCATAATCGTCCATCTCAAAAAAGTCAACATAAATAGAGGACATTTTACTGAACAGTATCTCCCTTACCTCATCATAGACAGTACAATAGAATAGAAAATGAATCTCATTCTCAATTTCACCCAGGTCACAGAGCAAACAAAGTCTGTCTTCTTCAGGGGTAGCATTAAACCTACCAGTCTCCAGTGCCAAGGGCAACGTTCCAGATCGTAACTGTGCACACAAGGACCTTTTTCTTCTGTCGAGATTGAACTTGACATAAGGCTCTACAGAAAAACTGTCTTTTATAAGACGGTAGGTTCTCAACTTAGGCTTAGACCATAAGTCAACGGACCATTTATCTTTATACAAAAGGAACATATTACTCATGGTCTCCCGGATGTCACAAACTAATCTATTTTGGAAAATAATATATAGTATATAGTATAGAGTCATAGAGAGTTAAATACTAGAGAGTTGTATAGTATAGAGTCATAGCCAATTAGAATTTCCACTAGCTAAAATGTTTTTCTTGAAATAAACCAGAATACGAGTGGGTTAATTTAAGCACAAGGATCAGTAAGTGGCCCGGGATTCTCAAAGCCTGTGTTGAGGGTCACACAAGAACAAAAATGCAATCTTGAAGCTAAATACATCCAAAACCAACAAGTTATTTACATTTTTACTTCAAACTTCCTCAATGTAGAACAGTCATTTCTTACACATGATATGACTTTTAGCCTTTTAGTCATGCTGCTCACTGCTCTGCACCAGTGTTTGTTTAGAGGGGGAGGGGCTCATAGCCAGGTCAATACGGAGAGCAGCGCGTATCTTGCATGTTGCGTTCAGGTGCACTGTTTTTTTGTTGTTTTTTCAATTCAAGCACGGCCCACGGGCCGCTATTTGGGAAACCCTGGTATAGAGTCATAGAGAGTTATAGATTAGATACTGTAGTTGTATAGTATAGAGTCATAGAGAGTTATAGATTTATTGTAGAAAAGTGAAAATAATCTCTCCAAGTGAAAGATTCCTGTAATCTCTGCTGGTTTGGTCAGATTCTTATTAGACTGATGTTGATTGTTTTTGATTCTATTCACCTCTCTTTGAATGATCTCTAGGCCTGCCGGGCATCAACGTCCAGGATTTTGTCTGTGTGTTCCATAAGATGGAGTACATACAGTGCAATTGGGAAAGAGGCCCAAAGCAGCCGGCCAACTCATACCGTCTCTATTTCTGGTATGTCATGTACCTGGATGGATTGATAAATCAATCAATCAAAAGAAGACAAGAAAACCACATAAGTGCACTCTTTTCTTCTCATCTCTTTAACCTCCAAACCACACTTTAAAGCTAGATGTGCAATCGGAGAGTGCAGACCTCCGCCAAGGCCAATACTCCAGTCGGCTATGATATGCAAAGTTTGTGAGTCGAATCAGAACCCTAAGCCTGAATCCACCCACATCCCCCCCAGCCAGCCCCCCTACCCACCCCTTGAACTCTACTGCCTTCCTGTCCCTAGCTACGGCCCCTTTTCCCTAGCCCCGCCCCTTTCCTTACAACGCCCCTCCCACCACCCAGATACACCTAGCCACTCCCCCTTCGAACCCCGACTCTCTATGACCTTCCTATGCCTATATACCCTTTTCCCTAGTCCCGCCCCTTTCCTGACCACGCTCCCTCCCACCACCCACTTACACTTATGTTGAGGTTCCAGCGCTGTGGACCCGGTACCATACGGTACGTGAAAACACTGCAGACGACAGGTCAGGCAGAATCATGTTTACTGTATCTACTGTCAATGCTGGATACCAGTTTAGTGGGGCTTACCTTCTCTTATGTTATTTCCATCAGTCTTTTGTGTTGCTGCCTTCGGCTCTGGTGAAATAAAATCGATCTCCTTGCTCAGCTTTAACATGACGGTGGTTTTCAATTGTTTTGAGAAAGAAAAAGTCTGCTCCTCGGGAAGCCCTTTGTAGTTGTGTGCTATGTCGGCCCCGCGAGGCGGGGGTTTAGCGAAGCCGCGGTCTTGCCTGGAGAGTGGCCGCCGGAGTAGTGGATTCCCTTTTCCCTAGCTCCCGTCCCCCGCGCAGTGCATCGATTGTCACATTTTCCCATGTACACTGTAGGTCATTTAGAGGCACCAGTATTTCATAACCAGTTTAAAAGTTCTGTGTATGGATTTAATTTGAACGTTATACGTTATAGCCTACTTCGGCTATGGGCGGAGGGCAGATATGCGGTCGCTATGACGACCAGGTGTGGGCGGAGGTGAGTAAACTTGCTATGGAAATATATATCGTACTTACTCGTATCAAGTAGATACGAGTAAGACCAGGTCGAGTAGAGCTGTACTGTGCTGTTATATGTGGTGGAAATGAGCCATTAGCCACTGCCCCTACCCAACCCTTGAACCCCAACTCTCTACGACCTTCCTATCCCTAGCTACGGCTCCTTTTCCCTAGCCGCACCCTTTTCCTGACCATGCCCCCTCCCACCACCCAGATACACCTAGCCACTCCCCCTACCCACCCCTCGGATCTTGTCTCTCTACGATCTTCATATGCCGAGCTACGGCCCCTTTTCTCTAGCCCCGCCCCCTGACCTTGACCCGACCTTGATCGGATCTGCTCCAAAATTTAAGGGGTTCTTCCTTGGTCCATGCTACACCCTTCCACCAAGTTTAATGAAAATCGGCCCAGTAGTATTTCCGTAATCCTGCTGGACAAACAAACTGACAAACGGCACCAAAAACATGTCCTCCTTGGAGGAGGTAATTAAAATCAAAGCCAATAGAGAGCCCCAGGAACGAGTCTGGAAAACATCGATGCACTTCCGGGTTCTTCACTGTTTTCGCCTATGGGATTTTCGAATGGGTTTTTGGCACGATGCTTCTAATAAGGTCTCTGGGCAATGCAAGCTTAATCAAACGCGAACCAGTGTTCAGTAGGATAATCTTCACACGAGGACCACTTTTATGAGTTTTTAACCTTTTACGTGCCGTTAAAAGGGCGGCTAGCTAGCAAACGGCTAAATGAGACTACACTGTTGAGTCGACGGGGATATTATACGTCAATAACGTCATCACTTCAAAGGACGAACACAGAGAAGTGAAGGCAGATGAGGTGGGACAAAAAGAGATGAACCTGCAACTAATAGTTATGAGTCAGATTTCAGTTCATGCGAGTAAATTTAATTAGATTTATCCTACTGCCACCATACACTGGCGGCTTCTATTATCATCGTCTGTTTAGAGTCCTCTTTCCAGCCTCTGCTGGGTTGGACTGAATCCTCGCTATGGTTTTCCTCCACTGGGGACGGTCCATGGCCATCTCTTGGTCGATATTGAGCGCTCTAATGTCAGCGGTCATCTGCCAGGTCTTCTTTGGCCGGCCATTACTTTCTTCACTTAGTCATTTGCTTCATTCTGTACGTGTCCATACCATCTCAGTCTGGCTCTCCTCACCACATCTGCTATGGCCTCCACTCCCATCCTCTGTCTCAGTTCTGCGCTTGTCTTTCTCTCCATCAGTAACACACCTCACATCCATCAAATCATCCTCATCTCCGCTCTGTCCAGCTTCTCCGCGTGCTCCACCCTCACGGCCCACGTCTGGCTTCCGTATATCGTACAGCGTCTTCTCATACAGGCTGAGTACACTTGCCCTTTCATCTTCAGGGATGGGGGCCTTGGCTGTTGCTTAGGAAAGGCATGAGTTCCCTGAACTTCTTCCATCCACTCCGCACCCTTGCCGTCACCCACCCCCAGGTCCACCCCTCCATCCGCGTTCAGCATGTCTCCGAGATAGCAGAAGCTACCCACCACCTTATGTCTCTCCATTTACTACTGGACCCTCTTTCTCGTCTGCGACTACCTGTGGGACTTTTCTCCTACACCGATAACACGATTTAAAAAACAATACTCGCTAGCACTAGTACTTCTCCAATATTACGTGTACAACATGACAGCTACTTGACAACCTGAACCTGAAAATGCAGTAGATAAAAATACAAACTGGACCCAAATTAGTAAACCCGCCTAAAAAGTATAGCTACATGAATCCAAAATTGCACAAACGCATAGACATAG
Source organism: Poromitra crassiceps (assembly GCF_964638095.1). NCBI lineage: Eukaryota > Metazoa > Chordata > Actinopteri > Beryciformes > Melamphaidae > Poromitra > Poromitra crassiceps. The sequence continues at coordinate 106,685,344 of NC_139623.1, forward strand.
AGACATCCAAAAACAAACATTGAAGTCAATAATCAGATGTTTTTCCTTTGAAGAAATGTTTTAATGAAGACTTTTGCTGTGGTACTTTCCCAGGCACGAGCAACTCCAACAGACCAAGGAGTGCCCAAAATATATCATTGCTAATGGAGATAGGAGTGGCTGCAACTTCACACGGACATCTCTCCCTGATTTCACGGATATCAACTTCTGTGTGAATGGCTCCTCTCCTTGGGGACCACTGAAACCAGCATTTGCCTCTCTGCAAATCCAAGACCACGGTACATGCATAATTAACCTCGCCTTGACGGATCCTAATGTTTGAGTTCCCACACTGCACAGTTCTTTATCTCGACAATATAACTTTGCTGTGTGCACCCAATTAAGCACAATGAAGTGCTCAGTGATGATGTAATGGACGAGGGGCCCCCCATCTCCCGACCCTCATATAGCCCTGCTGTCTGCTATTGAAACCTGAAGAAAGTAAACCCTTTTTTATAATCATGTGTGTGTGTAGTGAAGCCTGCAGTCACAGAGCCACTGCATCTGCAAGCGGGTCCAGACAGGCAGCTGGAGCTTCACTGGGAGCGTCCTGTTGGGAGGGTTCCCGAGAACTGCCTCGAATGGGACGTGGAACGCAACCAAGAAGGACCTGATGGGAACAACTTATCGGTACGGTTAACCGACAGTAACTTGTGTTTTTCTGCTTGCTAACATGCTCATTATTATATTGACCAGAGCACTGTTTCCAAGATGCCTTGTAGTGCAAGGGTTGTGTAATTACCCACAGCCTTTTCAACTTCTAAACCTTTAAATCGAATGCAGATTTGGTCTTGAACAGACGCATGACAATGACATGATATATTGTAACTAGGGATGAAATGATAGCATTCCTGACAGTCTTACTCTTTAAATTTTTAATTGGTGTATCATTAAAACTGTGATTACCGTGTTACCGTGATCTCAGCGCTTTGAAAAACATGGTAAATAGTGTCCATCACCGCAGGTGTGCAGCATTGGTGACATGAATTCAGTGAGTGTATTTGTACTTTTTGGGTCTGAGAGTTTTCAATATAAACTTGCTGAAATGATTTCAGTGAGTGTATCAGTAGGCTACTTTTTGAACATTTTCGGCAAAACAATACCGCGATAATACTGATAACCATCATAATATTGGTCACTATAATCATGATATGAAATTTTCATACCTTTTCATCTCTAGATATAACCAATGCAGAGCATGCAGGTTGACATAATACCTCTATCGTCTGATTGTCATCTTAGATTGTATGCATAAATACCACAAAAAGTTCAGATCCTTCATTTTCTTCATTTGTTACTGACAACAGCAGATTTTAACCAATAAGATGAGCCTGACTCTCTCCATCTCTAACATGAAGAGGAACTGCTTCAGGGTTCGGTCCAGGTTGAATAAATACTGTGCTAGCAAAGGCTTTTGGAGCGACTGGAGTCATTGGACATGTCACACAGGTAATGCTGTTTCAGTATATTTATCCCGAATTTACTGTAAAACATTACAATAAGAATGCCAGTCTTTCCTTGCCTCTGTAGAGTAGCATCCATTACAACAGGCTTTCCCAACCTTGAGGTCGGGACCCCAACTCTTACATGATTGAAAAACAAATTAATTTGAGCAGAAAATTGCCTGTGTTTTGTATGTCTGGGGTCACTCCAGTTTTCTGAGTGGGGTCACAAGCCAAAAAGCCCCTTACATTACAAGGAAGATGCAAAAATGTTTAATAATTTGACAAAATATGCAAATGAGCTTGACTGGTGTCAATCGCCAGTCCCCTCCCATTTTCTGTTCCATGTTATTCTTCCATGACTGTTTGGCCCCATCCAGCGCATCTTTGTAGGTTGTTCCTCCTATTTGGAGTTGCAAAATAGCCTATCTTTCGTTTAGAACGACCCTCTGTGTTTGTGTGTTTTTAAGTTGTTATCGGAATGTTTGAACTTGGAATATTTTGTTCAGGTGACATTATAGCCATTAAACATGCAGTGAATTCCTGAACATATCCAGACGTTATTCGGATGGCCTGCATGTTTAGCAACAAATCTATGGTATGAGTGCGCTCCTGCGAACATGGACCATTACCCACCCGAAACCCCAAGTCCAAAGTCTGCGTCGCTGGCAGGGCGGGGGTCTAGCAGCTCCCGGCTCATTTCCACAACGAAGTGAGCGGGCGGGTGGGGGTGAGAGGGAAAGCTAGCGAGACAAGATTATTATAGCATATACTGTAAATAGTTGTTAAATGGCACTTTTACAAACCATTAATGTCCCTGTGCTATTTAATTTCATGAATGGACGTAGTTATGTGCAGGCCCGTAGCCAGGGTTTGAGAAATACCGCCCATCTACAAACATCACTTACAGGGGAGTAACTTACCCATTCACTTCAATAGAACTGTCCCCAAAGTCTAGCCCCAATCTAGCCCCAATGCAAAATTTGAACATTGTGGTGAGTTATGTCTCTTCCTTCTATAGCAGGGGTTCCCAACCTTTTTTGTGCCAAGGACCGGTAGATACATGGGAAAAAAGTTGTGGACCGGTTGTCAATTTTAATGGTTTTAGTTAGTTATGTACTCACCAGGTGGCGACAAAGGGTAAATAACAGCCTTTTGTGTTGTACTGTATGTAGCCTATACAGTATTTATGTTTTTGTTTAAACTACAAACATAAATAAACGTCAACTTGAAACTATGTTTCAACTACCACACACAGACTATAATATTATAGCCTATGTTTATTAAAGAAAAAAAAAATGGGACCGGATCGTGGCCCGGTACCAAATGCATTGCGGCCCCTTTACCGGTCCGCGGCCCGGTGGTTGGGGACCACTGTTCTATAGCACACCGAAAGGAAGCAAGTTGTTGGATTTCTCATCAACTGTCATATCATGTTATTTATGAGGGCTTTAAAACATCAATGACAGATGAATAGATGTGGGGGCCGTGGCTATTAAAAAAAATATATATATTTTGGTTCTTTTTTTTTTAAATACCGAGGTCATGACCTCGGTGTGCTCAATGGTAGCTACGGGCCTGGTTATGTGGCTGGATTATTTGGAAGAGAGACAAATTGCTGAGTAAACAAGTGAAAGTCGAATCGGAGCGGTGGGCAGCTGCAGTGAAGCGCCTGGGGACCAACTTCTTTCCAACCGTTGTTGGTCAGACGACAATCTTCTTGCATGTTTTTAATGGGGTTGCTTATCTGGAGGAAACCTCACGGGAGCACGTGGGGAACATGCAGACTCCACACAGAAAGGCTCTTTTCATGAGATAGCCCATCTGGGCACTAGGCACCAAAGGCATGGGGAGACATATCACCAGTGCCAATAGCCTCCGAGGCGGGAATCGAACCCACTGCCTTTTTGCTGTGAGGTGAGAGTGCGAGGCGAGAGCGCCACCATGCCTAGCTGCTTCGCAAGCTTAAAATCTCCCTCCTCCTTATTTCCACCAAGGGATCTGTCCATAGGTTTAGGTAGGATACTAGATCTAAGCTGGCTCATTCCTGGTGCAAAACAACACAATGCTGACTAAAACTTTAAATCAAACCATACGCTGCTGCAGTCTCGTTGATTGAACTCCAGATAAATTGTCATGCAAATTTTGAAAAGCATTTTATAAAACAGATTTTAGTCCTTGATTATGATTGGCTGAGCCACGTTTGAAACTGTTGTAAGATACTCACTAAAACACCTGTGACCACATCACACCATATTACTGCACCACTGCATCTGTGTCTTGCTGCATCTATGTGTTACTTGGCAACCATTCTGCTGAATGTCACTGAAGAACTAGGTTGCTTGGTGGAAGAATGATTATCTGTTAGCAATAGATTATTGTCAAGTTTTCTGGGATTTTTGTAATTCAACTCTGCTTAAACTTGAAAAAAAGCCTTTGAACCACAGAGGACGCACGGAACAACTCTTCTTTACTGTCTTCTCTTTATTTTACTGATTTGTACCGAGTAGAGTGTAGACAATGTAGACAAGGTAGCCAATGTAGGTTGATAACCTAAAATGAAATAAAATAAACAATGCTTCCATTTAGTTGTCAAAATTCTTCAACCATAACAAGCAATCTTGATTTTAGGTTAGCATAGCATAAAACAGCCCACACACTGCTAGCTTACAAACATTTGCCATGTGCTCGTTAACAAACACCATTATGCAAACTTAATGTTTTCCTTCTCAAAATATTAACTGAACCAAAAAATAAACCATCTTCTACATACCAGTAGCTCTCTGCAGTTTACCAGTTGAATTCCCTCTCCTTCTGCTTCTCTCAAGGATTTTTCTCTGCTTCTCTCAAGTCTGCTTCTGACTTTCTGAGTGAGCAGCTGTCTGCTCTCTTAATTGCCACCAGTGCTGGGTTTTTTCCGTTGCAATTATAATTTTTGTCCACACAGTGGCACTGTTCACAACCGAATCCAAATGATTTTACAATTCGTATTATAATTTCTTTTTTAATATTCACTGGTGTAATTAACTACTAAACAAATAACAATCTCAAAGTAAAATTATCTAATTATTTTTCCACACATTCTGTCCTTATCAGAAAGTTCTTGTCCAGTTGCCGTTTCGTATACTTAGCCGCAGTTGGTCTTCACAATTATTGCATTTGGTTATGTGTGTGTTTATTTGATGAAATCAGCCAGGTATATGTTGTAACTGTTTTGTAAAAGCAATAAGCTCTGCCGTGCCTAACAGTGCCCCTTAGCTGTTGTAAACACTGTAAACTACAGTATGGCTTTAGTCTGATCAAAGACTGAATTGTCAACTCATTCCATTTGCATCTTCAGTCTGACATTGCCTCCACTCTAGCCGAGTTCCATGGGTAGGGGGATTGGATTTTCCATAACCAATCACTGCAGACCTAGCCTGGGAACCTGACCAATCTGCGAGCTCATGTTTTATTTGCTCTCGCGAATTGGTCTGGCGATGTCAGGCTACGAGAGACCATGTATCCATCTGAATAATCCAGGGGAAGAACCCAAAAAAGATCTCCCCTTTGAATAAATGCCTTCAAAGCAGAACACTGTGTTCAGATTTCAAAGTCATATGTGCTTTTAATCGATTTAGAACAGCGTCTATCTTGTCTATTATTGTTGTTATTACTCCTCGGCGTGCTCATTGGACTGGCAGGCATGCTTCTTGGGCCTTATTGCTGAAGTGTGTGTGTCTATTCTCTGCCCCCCTCTTCATGTCATAGATGAGAAAGTAACTGGTGCCGACCCAGGATGGGACGTCCTAACTGTCTGTGTGCATGTCACCGTTGCTGTAATCATTCTGCTGCTACTTTCTCTCTGTGTGTGGGTATTGCATGCATCATGGAAATGCACAGACACACACGCACGCACACATACTGAGATAAATGCAGCCAAAAGACACGATGACCTAACTTGATTCATTTCACTTGTAGGTGGAGATCAAGATGTGGAAAAGTGAAAAAATGAAAAAGCTGGACACGCTTGCTACCACTCTGTTGGCCAGCAGTACATCATTTTAGTTTGATTTCAGTGATTTTGCATTACAGAGACATTACAGAGACCACTTGACATTGGATCCATCACCAACACACTACTGAAGATGTTGAACAGATTAGTGCGGGGCTATTTACAAATATGAATGTTAGCAAGGCTGTCGGCACATTGTTAGCTGTGTTTTTTCCTCTTCTTGAATTCATAACTATATTTTGACTTGTTCCGATTTGTACATTTGACATTACTTAGAAACATTATGTTGTGGATCAATGCATCATTATTTTGTTAAGTGTTTTAATTTTTGCCATAACTCTTGCCACAGATCTTAGAATTAATTTTATTTCCATTGTTTGCCGTTTTATAATTAACCTGATGCTGTCAGATGGTTTGTTTTCACATCGCTCCCCGCGGAAATCGTTTCAAAGGGCAGGCACTTTCAAAAAAATACCTGGCAGGTGATTGGGTGAACCATCTGTCTATCACAGGCTCGCTCTTGCTGGCGTCACACCTAAAGCCCGCCCGTAGCTGCATCATAGGATACTGATTGGTCCGAACCACTGGTGGTTCATATTCAAATCAATAGATTGGAGTGCGGCAACTGCAGGATGGATTTGTTGTGCGATTGTGATCTCATGATCTCGCCCGAATCCAGCTACCATTGCATGCAAGGTTTATAATGTTATGTAGAATTTTTTTCTACTAGGATTCTTTGTTGCACACTTGTAAATGTTTTGCATTTATTTTCTTTAGTTTTATTTTATTTTTTATTACAGAGACATTATTCAATTGAGTTGTACTTTTTTCTTTGAATGTATTATGCAAATGTATGTGTCAGGGTTTTGTTGCCATAACTCTTGTCAGTTTGTTATATTTTGCGTAGAGTGGTTTGATTTATAATTTCACATAACTGCACAACAATATTTCTGGATCTTTCAAAATATGTACTTCACCTCATACTATATTAGATACTCTATTACAGTATGTAGTTCATATGATGGGTTGGCATTCAAAATCCATTCATGGGGTTTCATTTAGAAAGAATTGGCACCCTTCCATCACCATGAAAATACTTTTCATAAGATTTTCCCTGTTGATGCGCAGATGAGAAAAGAAGGAAGCTGTATTTTTGCACATTAGGACAGAACTTGCAAATGTTTCAACAAAAAGTCACTGTAGCCTACATGTTTGATCGAATGGAGACCCCCCCCCTCTGTCATTTTATGACCTATGCTTCTTTAGACTGCTCAAATCAGAAACAAGTAAAATATATATTTTTGTTAAACAATATCAGAAATCCACTGAAGTCACACAATTGCTTAAAACATTATGTTATAATTCAATGGCTCAATTAGAACCAAAGTTTCCAACTCAGCAGTAGCTATAGAAATACGTGCCTCTGTTTTTCATTTACGGGTACATGTAACTACATTTTACATGTTTTGATCAGGTTTTGATCACAAGTTCATTATGGAGCTGTATCATGCAATACAAATTTCCCTTTGTATCTCCTATCCAGGCGTCAATAAAATATGGCAAGTTTGATCAAATGTGTATTTTTGTATTTCGTGTGGAGAGGATGCAGTTTGCAGCTGCAAGTGATAATACCGATTATC
>NC_139623.1:106699958-106853733 GCF_964638095.1 Poromitra crassiceps
TTAAAGATGACCCCTTTCCAGACACAAGTGAAGTGAGCCAGCTGTTGCAGTTAGCACTCTGCAGGGCGAGGAGAGTGAGCCAGCTGTTGCAGTTAGGACTTTGCATTGCGAGGAGAGTGAGCCAGCTGTTGCAGTTAGCACTCTGCAGGGCGAGGAGAGTGACCCAGCTGTTGCAGTTAGCACTCTGCAGGGCGAGGGGAGTGAGCCAGCTGTTGCAGTTAGCACTCTGCAGGGCGAGGAGAGTGAGCCAGCTGTTGCAGTTAGCACTCTGCAGGGCGAGGAGAGTGAGCCAGCTGTTGCAGTTAGGACTTTGCATTGCGAGGAGAGTGAGCCAGCTGTTGCAGTTAGCACTCTGCAGGGCGAGGAGAGTGACCCAGCTGTTGCAGTTAGCACTCTGTAGGGCGAGGAGAGTGAGCCAGCTGTTGCAGTTAGCACTCTGCAGAGTGTGCACAGGGAGACTTCACAGCAGGCTGCTGAAGTGCAAAGGCGCTCGTGCTTAGGCTAAACATTTGTGACAAAATAAACGATACAATGAAGGAGAAGCCAAGTGCTCGAGTCGCCACCCAGGGGTTCCAGTCCAGACGTGTACAAACTGACGAAGAGGAAGGCACTCAGTCAAAAGCAATCATCTTCACAACATGGTCTGTCATGCAGTGTCTGATATACTGTATGTAACATTTGTTGTATGATTCTAGCCAACACACCTCATCATATTTGCAAACATTGTAACCCTCAAATTTGCTTTGAATCAAATTGAAAAGTTATAAAAGATCAAGTTTAAAAAAAGCCTTCAGAATGAGTAACAGCTGTATGCTTTGGTGCACAGTACAAAGCGTTTTTGCATCTATGCACATTTGCCTATTACAATGATTAATTAAGATGAAAATGTGCCAGTGCAGCATTGCGAGAATTTTGGGAATGATTGTCTTACTGACAATCACAAAGTTACACTGTAAAATGTGCCTTGTGGTTAGCCATAAACTACGTTTTTTCTTTCATTATCCTCCAACCCTGAAGTCTTATTTCAACATCCCGTCTAGCTACAAACCTTGCCAGAAAAACTGCTAATATAACCTTTTTTGTCTCACTGCAATTTGGTACAAAGATGGTAAGTGTCTAAAGGTAAGGTAATAAAGGTAAGGTAGTGTAAAGGTTAAAGTCAGTGTCTGGTTTTGAATTCAAGGTGTAAGAGCAATGGGCAGACTGCAAATAAAAAACGTCCTCAAAGTATTAAAATAAAACTCTTGCAATGTAATGCCATGAATAATTCATACTTCCAATTCTTAACAATTGTTTATTCTGGATTTTCCTCCATGTAGAAATGTTTTGTACACATTTACAATGCTCATTTGAGACAAGCTAGTGTGAGTTTTCCATACAAACTATAGATACCTTTATAGCTCCTGTAGATCTACAGCATATTCAATCATTGTCTACCTTACATTTACACTTCAAATGCTGCATAACTAGATATGTTTCAGCTCCGACAACACGGAGTGAACAGTCGCGGTTTCAGCTTTTCAGTATTTATAAAGTGGAAAATGATACCATAAATACATTAACATCATGATGAAATGCTACAAAAAGAAAAAAAAAAAGAAAAAAAAAGAGATATATCAATCCTTTTAAATGTTCAGCCGCTGGGCGCACAGGTCTGCTGCTGGGAATCGACTTTTCTGTTCCTCTAACAATAGAGACCCAGGACAATGTGTGTGTGCGGTGGAAACGTCCAGCATCAGTCCAGAAAGCTCTCTGTGCTTCACCCTGATACCGGCAGGGCTGAGGGACCCACTGGCTGCATGGGGGAGGGGTAGAGGTGTGTGTGTGTGCGGGTTCTACCCATACAGCCCTGGCCTAAAATAGGTCTTCACACCCTGGCTAAAAATAACAAGAGAGAGGGAGAGAATGTCTGTGCTCGCTTGCTGTGTGCAGGGCAAAGAAAGTAGCACACCTTCTGTAAGGGGATTTGCATGAGCGTGCGTGTGTGTAGCGGGGGTGCGGACAGGACTCAGTACATTGCATCCTCGTATATGTCCGTCCGCAGGCAGAAGAGGATCCCTCCGCCTAACATGAAGATGGTGGCTCCCCAGCCGAGGCCGTAGCCCCAGTTGAACTCGTGGTAGGTCTGCAGAGCTGTTCCGTCGATGAACTTGATGGGGTAGAGGACCAGAGCGCAGGCCTGCAGCACCACTGCAACCAAACACAATCAAGCATGAGACTCAGACACAGACACAGAGGACTTCTTGCTGATACTTACCGGTACTTGCAAATTATTAGAACATTATCAATGTTACTGTCGTGCAAACACACACATCTACCAGCTAAGGCCTATATTCACACAACTTTGCTAACTTTCTATATGGGAAATACTACGTGAACTACCTGGAATATGACAATCACAATATTTAATTGTAAAGTTAATCCACAAACCTACTGGGTGACAGTGATTTATTTTAACACTATCCCTTGGCGGTGGTAGTACTAGAACTGGGGCAACTGAAAGTCATTTGACATGGTATCAGCATTTTAATTGGCTGTTGCATGAACCTAGTTGCAAAAGAAAAAATAATAATGCTGATAATGATAATGGAATAATGATGAGAATTTAGACTAGTTTTACTAGGTTTACTGGTTCATTTGGTAAATGAATAGCTTTTTTTATATATATATTTCCCCCCCCCGATTTCTTATCCCATTTTTATCCCCCATTAGTGCTAATTTAATTTATTTATCCTGGTTGCTGCTCCACCCTCTGCCGATCTGGGCAGAGCCGAAACTGGCTCCACGCTTCCTCCGAGACATGGGCAGTTAGCCAGCCGCTTCTTTTCACCTGACAGAGGAAGCTTCGCCGGTAGGACATAGCACGTGGGAGGTTCACGCTATTCCAACCAGTTCCCCTCCCTCCGAACAGGCACCCCTAACGACCAGAGGAGGCACCACATTAGCAACCAGGATATTGCATGTTTTGGTGAGGGGTTCCTATATGAAGGAGACCCCTGGGAGGCACGGGGAGAACATGCAAACTCCACACAGAAAGGCCCTTTTGATGACCCCACCCGGGCGGTGGGCACTCGAGTACATGCGGACGGGCACGCATTCCTTCAGCGCTCACAGCGTCCCAGGTGAGAATCGAATCCAGGACCTTCTAGCTGTGAGGCGACAGCTCTACCAATGAGCCACCATGCCCCCGTAAATGAATAGCTTAAAAATAGCAATATGTCAAAACAGTCACATGTAATTATAGACTATCTGGGTTCCATCCTCTCTACTTTTTAAATATACTGTCACCCTTTAGCACCATAGTGTTTTTCCCCCCACTGGTGGCAGAATTTATTACTCATCCTGTTACAAAGCTTTCGTGTCAACACCAATTCAATGGCTGTTGCCAGGGGCTGATCCAGGGCTTTGGATCCAGCCAGCTCCCTGGAGGTATCCCTGGATGACATTTCGGTGATGACAACATCACCGTGTCGATGACAACATCGCCGTGTCGATGACAACATCGCCGCGTCGATGACATCACAACGCGATCGGTGACATCAGACATGTGACATCCCGACCGATGATGTCCTAACCAGCTGGACAATGCTAGTCAATATGACATCATCGAACAAGTGTGACATCATCACTGAAGGCATCACAATTGGATCTGTGACATCATCGGCAGTGTGCGAGCGAGGGCTATAAGTAGCACACGCTCCAGGTCCACAGAGTCCTGAGTTCAATGCCCAAGAGAGCAAGCGGGTATACAAGCAAGCTGTGATAGGGATGTGGCTCTCCCCGGGGCGGTTCTCTAGACTGGTGTCCAGACCAATATGATATGGAAAAGGACGAGCTGCACAATCGGCTCTGGAACCAACTGCTAGCCAGTGGTGCTATACGCTGGAGTGAAGAACTCTGAAGAAGGCCGGTGGATGAAGAAGAACGTGATTCTCCAGGAACAGTGTTCAAGGCTTCAAGACTTAACACAGCACAGAGTTCGAGATCCAATGGGCAAATGTAAGCTTCACGCCAGAGATGGAGATGATTGGGATCCTGATGCCTACAGGCGTCAGATACGGAAGAAGATCCAGGAGTACGATCAGGAAAGACAAAAACAGGCATAACTGGTGGCGAGGTGCAAAGTGGCAACCAGTCAGCAGCACTACATCAGACGAGTGGGTAATGATAGAGCAGAGTGCTCTAGGACCAGACCATCTGGTTCCAGAGCGGGTAAGAAGGTGGGACCTTGACTATGTTCTGTCAGATGTATCTGAGACAATGCAAACTAAACAAACCACTGAGAGAGACCGCGAGCACGAGCCCCAGCGGGACTAGAGACCGCGAGCTCCACGAGGAACATCAGCGGACCACCTCTAACGAATCTAACAAATGAGGACTTTGGTGGGACTCGATCATCCCTGGCTGCCTTACAACCAGCCAGGTCCTGCCGGACCTCTACTATACATCCCGATGAGTGTGTGCACTCCGTTAAAACATCAATCAGAACAGTTCGACTCCAATTTAAGTGATTTTCATTTTGTAACTTCACTTAATTTTATGTTAATCTCTGGGTTGATTGTATGACCCCTCGGGCTGATGAAAACCTTTCAAAACCCCGATCTGGGGAGAGTTGTAGACTAGCACATGCTTCCTCCGATACATGTGCAGTCGCCAGCCGCTTCTTTTCACCTGACAGTGAGGAGTTTCACCGGCATGAGCTAGTGTGTGGGAGGATCACACTATTCTCCCCAGTTTCCCTACCCCCCAACCTGCCCTCTCCTCCCCCACATTCCATGTTCCCCCACCCCCTCCCTTTCCCTGCTCTCTCCTCCCCCACATCCCCCCTGCTCTCCCTCCCCACCTCCTCCCTTTCCCCGCTCTCTCCTCCCCCACATCCCTCCTGCTCTCCCTCCCTCCCCACCTCCTCCCTTTCCCTGCTCTCTCCTCCCCCACATTTCAGTGGGGGAGGAGTTTCAGTAGAAGCAGTAAGTAGTCTGACGTCAAAGCTATTCAGAAAAACTATCTTTGTATGAAGCTTCATGCTCACTGGAAAATAAAGGCCTCAGTCACTGTTGTGAAATGTCCCTGACATTGACTGTCCCTAAAACCATTCATTGTTTCTGTGAATTTCCTCACCCCAAATTAAAGTCTATGAAGTTTCTCTCTTCGGTGAATTGGGAAACATTGTCTACCAAACATCATTGCAATGTTGACCTCGACACCACAGAAGAACAATAATGTCACAACCCTTTCATCATACGGAATCGTTTATCCATCAAAAGACCATGACCTCCCAGCGGTAAATGCGTTGGCGTCAGTGCGAGCGTATGTGTGTAATCAAAGGCACAGTGTGCTCTATTCACACAGGCCAGCGGCTACAGTTGCCTTCTGTCTGTTAAAAGCGCATGCTGCTGGAGCCACTCACGCAGAAGAGAGGTGTTCTGTTCTGTCTGTTAAAAGCACATGCTGCTGGAGCCACTCACACAGAAGAGAGGTGTTCTGTTCTGTCTGTTAAAAGTGCATGCTGCTGGAGCCACTCACACAGAAGAGAGGTGTTCTGTTCTGTCTGTTAAAAGCGCATGCTGCTGGAGACACTCACACAGAAGAGAGGTGTTCTGTTCTGTCTGTTAAAAGCGCATGCTGCTGGAGCCACTCACACAGAAGAGAGGTGTTCTGTTCTGTCTGTTAAAAGCGCATGCTGCTGGAGCCACTCACGCAGAAGAGAGGTGTTCTGTTCTGTCTGTTAAAAGTGCATGCTGCTGGAGACACTCACACAGAAGAGAGGTGTTCTGTTCTGTCTGTTAAAAGTGCATGCTGCTGGAGCCACTCACGCAGAAGAGAGGTGTTCTGTTCTGTCTGTTAAAAGCGCATGCTGCTGGAGCCACTCACGCATGCTGCTGGAGCCACTCACGCATGCTGCTGGAGCCACTCACACAGAAGAGAGGTGTTCTGTTCTGTCTGTTAAAAGTGCATGCTGCTGGAGACACTCACGCAGAAGAGAGGTGTTCTGTTCTGTCTGTTAAAAGCGCATGCTGCTGGAGACACTCACACAGAAGAGAGGTGTTCTGTTCTGTCTGTTAAAAGTGCATGCTGCTGGAGACACTCACACAGAAGAGAGGTGTTCTGTTCTGTCTGTTAAAAGCGCATGCTGCTGGAGCCACTCACACAGAAGAGAGGTGTTCTGTTCTGTCTGTTAAAAGTGCATGCTGCTGGAGACACTCACACAGAAGAGAGGTGTTCTGTTCTGTCTGTTAAAAGCGCATGCTGCTGGAGCCACTCACACAGAAGAGAGGTGTTCTGTTCTGTCTGTTAAAAGTGCATGCTGCTGGAGACACTCACACAGAAGAGAGGTGTTCTGTTCTGTCTGTTAAAAGTGCATGCTGCTGGAGACACTCACACAGAAGAGACCTGGTGTTCTGTTCTGTCTGTTAAAAGTGCATGCTGCTGGAGCCACTCACGCAGAAGAGACCTGGTGTAATTGACTCCACCTTTCCTTCCTACAGGACAAGGCACTGGGTGTGCAGGAGGCAGGACATCAGCCCAAGAATGTGGCTGTGTTGATGGAGGCCAGGCTGAGCTCGCTGGCTGCTGAGGTCATATTTCTGGCCAGAAAATAAATACCGCACTCTCAGCCACACAGCCGCCCTCCTTGCCAAAGGGGCATTTAACAAGAGTCCCACCCCTCCGCCGAGGATCTGGCTATAAGGAGACCTTATTCTCACAACGGCCCTTAAAGCAATTACACACAGGAAAGAATAACAGTGCCTTTGCCACGTTCCCCCCCAGCACACACTGCTCCTTTGTGACTGACTGGTGTGTTTACACTGACGTGTTTACACTGACGGACAGAACAAGACAAGAACCGCTCATATCACAAACACTGGAGAGGCCCAGATACCTGTGTCCCCCCGTTCATTGAAAATTAATAAATGAATGAATTGTTATGACGTCTCAATAGAAGAAGAAAAATGACGAATCCTGAGTTCAGTCGGCGGGCATGCCACAGACGAAGAAAGTATATCTGAAGTGAATTGCGTAACAGGACTCTGTTCCTTATATAATCCCATTTTATTTTGGAAACTGGCAAAGTTAGAGCCACAAGTTAAGTAAGGGGAAGTGGTTAGTGCTCCATCACAATTTTAAAAGCACACAGTGTAAGCTCTGGCTATCGGTCAGTAATTACAAAGTCTGTATAAGGGGGCTCTGTCTTTGTGTCCTGAACTCCTTTTGTGTCCTAAACTAATTTTAATTACTAGGCATCTCGCGTGCTGCGCGCGCTCAATGCCTCACCCGCTACACGGCCTCGCCCGTAGCTCGCCCACTGCGTGGCCTCGTCCGCAGCCTGTCCTATTGGCGCCCGTGGGGTGTGTGTGTGTGTGTGTTGCTCACTAAATGTTATTGCATCAGTGATGTCACAATGCCTCCTTGTGTGTGTGTGTGTGTGTGTGCCCCATTATGATATCACTGATGACATCATCAGTGTGCGTGTGCCCCCCTATGACATCACTGATCAGTCTTGTCACAATGCCTCCTTGTGTGTGTGTGTGTGTGTGTGTGTGTGTGTGTGTGTGTGTGTGTGTGTGTGCCCGCGCCCCCCCTTATGACATCACTTTTGACATCATCACTGATAATCACTGATGACATCACATCATTAGCTAATTAGCCTAATTAAGAAATCTGGCTCCGTCAGGTCACCCGCACGGGTGCCCTTTACACACCGTCAAGTCAAGTCAAGTCAAATTTTATTTATATAGCACCTTTTATACACAAAGGCAATTCAAGGTGCTTTACAAAAGCACCTTGAAACACCGTGAAGGTTTCAGCCAGATCACACGTAAAACGGCATAGCTGTGGCCGAACACAGAAACAAAGTCCACATATTCCCAATTTTATATACATGTAGATAGATGTGTTTTAATTATGGATGGATAGATCGTCTCTCGCCTGTGTCATTTCCGGCCTCACCCGAAGGACTTTCACACAAAGCAAGCAGGAGAAGCACAGTTCAAACAGGAGGCAGGGTTGGTTGGTTGGTTGATTTTTTACTGTGACCTCTCTCTATGTCTGCGAATATCTGTGGCTGCTTGTTCTTGGCACCACAGCGGGTTTTGTGAGGCTCACAGCAGACTCACTCCACACCACAGAAAAGAGTGAGCTCAACACACCACAGAAAAGAGTGAGCTCAACACACCACAGAAAAGAGTTGTTTCCTTCTCCATCCTCCATCTGAACGCTGGAACAAAAGAGGCCTGTCTGTCTGTATGGAAATGGTTGTGGTTGAGGAAAACACACCGTGAGCCATCTTTCTGTTTGCATGGTATATACTGTGTATAGCCTATGTAAACGAGCTGCGGGAGGAGGAAAAACGCATTTGATAGATATTTATCTCATCGCATGGTGTGACAAATTATAGATCCTTTTGAGTACTTGGTGTGTGAGGGAGCTAAGAGAAGAGAGAGAGCAGGAGGGGGGGGGGGGGGGAGGAGAGAGAGAGACTGTGGAACCAGTAGCTCAGTCTGTTCCAGATGTACATAATACTCTTTCAAAAGTGATTCTCTTTCCAATATTGCTATGAACTGAATTGAATTGTAAAACTTAACTGAACTAGTAATTGAACTGCTTTTACATTATTGTTATGATTGTTGATAGTTGTTAGATCAGCGGGCCCCAACCTTTTCTGACTCATTGCCCACTTGAAAATCTCAAAAATGTCCGTGGCCCACATCCGACGGCAAACAGTACGAGGTGAAATAATGCGTCCTCAGAGCACTTTTTATTTGAACGATAAAAGGAGCTGTCCATCAGCACCACACAGAAATCAGAAACTAAAAGTGTGGGGCTGTCTGCAATAGGCTAATTAATGAATACTTGATTACAAATTAAATAACGGTATCATTCAACAATGAGAAATCCATTCTCTCATACATAATAATAATTACATTTTCCCCCACTAAGATTGTAATGTTTTACCAATGATTTGGCGGCCAACTTGCAATACCTTCACGGCCCTGGCCCACAGGTTGGGAATTTGAGTTCTCAGGGCTGAGAGGCAAAAAAAGAAATGAAAAAAAAAGTGTTTATTTACAGTAGAGATAATCTCTCTTTATTCTCTCTCACTCTCTTCCATGCTTACACACATGCACGCACACACACAGCTTAGAGTTGTCCGTTTCAGCATGAGCCCGACAGAACCCGAACTGATAACCCGAGTTCGGGCTGATCATTTATGCTAATTGGTCGGGTTGGGTCGGGCTCGGGCTTCAAATGACTAGGGTCGGGTCGGGTGGAATTTTCAGGCCGTTGAGAAGCCATTCCTCTATTGGGAATGGCTGTGTTAGATGACTGTTTATTCGGGGCATCTACAGGCCCGGCTCCAGACCCAAGTTACAGAGGGGGCCTGCCCCTAGCTTGGGGGGGCCAAGCTACCCAAGGGGGGTCCGGGGGGATTCTCCCCCGGAAGAAGATTTTGTACATTTTAAAGTAAAATTCGTCAACCTGGTGCATTTGAGAGCAAAATGAAGAGGCTAAATCTGTGAAGAACTACACACATCTCTAATGTGTTGTGACTTTACAAATAATTAGGCCTAAACAATTAATATTAAGTGTATTTACACATTGTGCACAAATTGCATTCATTGTGACAAATTTACAATAGTTAATATCCAGCCAGAATCATTGCAAATGGATGTTCAAAGTAACAGTTAGCAATAGCATTCAGTTAATCAATGCCTAATGACAGCCAGATTCCATGTTAAACTTTAAAACAAAAAAACGGAAAAAAAAGTTTTTAGATTTTTTTTTTTTTTTTTTTTTTTTTTATGGGGGGGCCAGTTTGTTGATTGGGGGGCCCGGCCCGGTCAGGCCCGCCCCTAACGCCGGGCCTGGGCATCTAGGTAGTGTAGAGCTAAAAGCATTCGCCTACCACCACAGAGACCCGGGTTCAATTCCTGCCAGCAGTACAGACACAATTGGCCGTGTCTGCGGGTGCCTGGTGGGAAGCCATTGGGGTATGAGCAGTGGGTATACTGTCAATTTAAGCTTGGAGTAAGATATGTTTCCATGCAGGGGGGTGGGGGTGGGGGGCTATGAGGGCGTTCCAGCAGATCCCCAATCAAATTCATTGTTATTATTATTTTGTTATTATTCACTATTATTTCATTTACAAGAAGTTAACACAATTACAAAATCTAGACTGTCTTGATAGTTTCACTCTTATCTCTCTACCTACAATACAAATAGTCGTAAAACTCTGGACAAAATCATCTTCCCCTGCAGTCTTTGACTGATTTACTGCAGTTATCTACCCAGTATTTGCGAAATAAACTCTCTGAAGTGAAAATTCTGTCACAAAACTATTGTTACGTATCCTTACACATTTTTAAGTGAGTATACTCAAATGCTAGAGCTATACCTGCGTATCACGTAGACTACACCACTGGGTATAAGTCCTGGTCGCTGCACTACTGTCTCCTCTGGTCGGTCAGGGCGCCTGTTCGGGGGGAGGGAAACTGGGGGGAATAGCACGATCCTCCCACACGCTACGACCTGCTGGTGAAACTCCTCACTGTCAGGTGAAAAGAAGCGGCTTGCAACTGCACATCTATCGGAGGAAGCATGTGCTAGTCTACAACTCTCCCCTAGATCAGGGGTGAAGCAACGACCGGGACAGCAGGGGGAATTGGCCAAGTACAATTGGGGAGAAAATTGGAGAAAACCCGAAAAAACTTGATAAAAAAAGAATGAAAAAATATGTGTTTATTCATTATTCACTATTAGTCAATGTTGCAATGTTACACCATTTGAAATACTGTACTGCTTTGGCAAGATAGGTTTTTCTTTACTGCCATGCCAATAATGCATATGAATTTGAGTGAGAGAGAGAGAGAGAGAGAGAGAGACAGATTGAGACAGATATTGCAGGATCTCTGTGTGAAAGTGGCGAGAACGAGAGAGCCTTACCTGCGGTGAAGAGGAAGACAGCCACTGTGCGATAGTGCCGTCTCTGCGTTCCCTTGCACAGGGAGATGAAGGCCACCAGAAAGGCCACCAGCGTCACCACTGCTCCAGCCAGCAGCAGCACCAGGGTGGCAATCTGCCAGTCTGCAGGACAGGAGGCACACAGGTTACAGCCCAGCCCAACCTTAACCCTAACCTAACCCTAAACCCTAACCCAGTCTGCAGGACAGGAGGCACACAGGTTACAGCCCAGCCCAGCCTAACCTTAACCCTAAACCCTAACCCAGTCTGCAGGACAGGAGGCACACAGGTTACAGCCCAGCCGAACCTTAACCCTAACCTAACCCTAAACCCTAAGCCAGTCTGCAGGACAGGAGGCACACAGGTTACAGCCCAGCCGAACCTTAACCCTAACTAGGGATGGGGCCGATCCGATCCAGTATCGGTATCGGGTTCCGATATCGACCTAATTAATGGATCGGAAATGTCCGATACTCAAGCGGAAAATTTCCGATCCACAAGCCATGTCTGTGCTTTCATGGTGTCTGCTGAAATGACTCCACTGGTACAAGAGATTCCTGCTTGCTGTGGCTAGTCTGCGAGCGGTATGCAAAATGTGGAATGGATTTCCTGAACGGAGGCGTGTCTCAATGAGACGCATGAGATACGCCTCCGTCTAGAAAATCCACTCCACAGTTTGCAGCCAGGCCAGCTAGAGAAGCGCATGGCACTGGAGGGGAGAAACACAACAAGAAGCCAGCTAGCAGGCTAGCATTTTAGCGGCACTGAAGCTATCCAACTTTTCCACACAACATGTCCGCTGTGTGGAACTTTTTTACTCTCGAAACACCGCAAAGCAAGACAGCAAAGTGCAACGTTTGCAAAGCCGTTGTTCCGAGAGGCGGAGGAACCATCAAATCGTACAATACCACTAACCTTATCAAACATTTGAAAAGGCACCACCTGAAGGAGCACGAAGATTTTTTACAGAGAGGGCTGAAAGACGAAAGGAGCCGCCAGGAATCACTTCTTGAATCATTTCAAAAGCAGGGTAAACTTCCAGCAGACAACGTGAAAGCTAAATGCATTACGGAGAAGTTGCTCAACTTCATTGTACTCGATGACCAACCGTTTCAAGTGGTGGAAAATGAGGGCTTTCGCAGCCTGATGGAACACTTGGAGCCCAGGTATAATTTACCATCCAGGAGGTATTTATCAGAGACTGCGCTACCCGAACTTTACCTCCGAGTGTCAAGCAAGTTAGCGGAGAAGTTAAAAGGTGTACCAGCCCTGAGCTTTACCACAGATATTTGGACGTCAGATGTCAGCCCAATGTCGCTGATAAGCCTCACAGTGCAGTGGGTTGACTCGGATACACATGGCCTAGAGAGTGCGGTGCTTCAGGTTAAAAAATGCAGGGGTTCACACAACCGAGATACAATCGCAGCCTCCATTACAGAGATGTTAAATCGCTGGGAGATCCCTCTGGAAAAAGTGCATGTCATTCTACGCGACAATGCAAGTAACATGAAGGCTGCGATGGCAGACATGGCAGTACCTAGCCTGGGCTGTTTTGCACACACGCTGCAGCTCGTTGTGCAGGAGGGGCTAATGTCACAACGCAGCGTTAGTGATGCATTAGCAAACAGCAGGAAGATCGTGGGACATTTTAAACATTCACAACTCGCACAGTCTCGCTTGGAGGACCTGCAGCTTGAAATGCAAGGTGTGGGAACCACGACCACCCCAAATCGTCTTGTTCAAGACGTTCAAACAAGATGGAACAGCTCCTTCTATATGATCAAGAGCCTTCTTAAAGAGAAGCGACCCCTCTGTGCATATGCTTCTGACTACACCTTGCCGGCAACACTGTCAGCCAACGAGTGGGCTTTGCTGGAAAAAGCAGTGACTGTGCTGGAACCCTTCGAGGAGTTAACCAGGAAAATCAGCTCAGCGACCTCCACTGCAGCCGATGTAATCCCAGCTGTCACCGTTTTAAAACGCCTGCTCGCTGAGGAGAACAGTACTGACAGCGGGATCAAAACAATGAAAAGCACGCTCCTCCAAGCTGTCGTCAGGCGATTCAGCAGCATCGAAAGTGAACCCCTCTACGCTGTTGCCACTTTAGTGGACGCTCGATACAAGGACAGGTGAGGCATATTTTTATTAATGCCCTATTTATTAATGTAATTAAGTTTTAAACTGAAAAACTTATATCATGCTAAACCAAAACTACCTGTTGATATGTGTGTGTGTGTGTGTGTGTGTGTGTGTGTGTGTGTGTGTGTGTGTGTGTGTGTGTGTGGGTGGGTGGCTGTGTGTGGGTGGGTGGCTGTGTGCATGCGTGCAGGCAGGGTTCTTGTAGCAGCAACAAATAAGTTGTACTCAACCTAACCTATTTCATTTTTGTGTCAGATTCTTTACAGATGAAGAAGCTGCCAGGCGTGCGAAGGCTCTCCTGACACCAGAGCTTGAGAAGATGGAGGAAGCACTGCGCAGGGCATCAGCTGATGAGTCAGGGGCAACGGACGAGGCAAGGCCAGCAGAAAAGGTTGCTCGCATGGAAGCTGGTCCAAGCACTGGTTCTCCTCCAAGCACAAGTAAGAGCAGCTTCACCAGTCTGTTTCACAGAATTCTGGAGGAGCATGATGAACCTGCAGCAGGGGGTACCCAGGCGGTGGTTACCCAAATGCAAATGTATTTGAAAGAACCAACGATGGGTGAGAAAGACAGTCCTTTCCAGTACTGGGCAAACAACCATGCTCGCTTTCCTCTCCTTGCTGCTGTTGCGGTAAAGTTCCTGAGTGCCCCTTCAACCAGTGTGGAAAGTGAAAGACTGTTTAGCACGGCATCCAATATCGTGGATGAAAAGAGGAATCGTCTGACAGCAGAGAGAGCAGAAATGCTCATATTCCTCAAAAAGAACCTGCCAAAGTTTAAGTGCGATTTGTAAAACACTAGACTAGATCACCCAAATCACTCCCCGTTGTTTGTTTTCTTTTGAAGAATCGTTACAGACTCTGGTGTTAAGCTTAAGCCAGGTCACCTTTCAATGCCAAACCTCATACTGTACTTCATTTGTGCTGTTCAGATGCAGATTGTTTTATGTGTAAGATGTTTACACTTATTGCACTTTTCTTTTATTTCAAATATTTGATATTTGAATTTGAAAACCTTGATTTGTTGCTGCTACACGAGCTAGAATGTACTTAATTTGTGCTGATTAGATGCACATTGTTTTATTGATAGTGTGAATGTTTACAGTACTTATTGCACTATTCTTTTATTTCAACTATGATTTGTTGATGCTACAAGAGCCAGTGAGGGTACTTGATTGTTTGTGCTGATTTATTGGAGAGGGGCAGTGTAGAGAAGTTTACACTTTATTTCATATTTGACACTTGAAAACCTTGTTTGTTGCTACATAGTAGTGTGTGTCTGCTTGATTTGTATCTGCTGTTCAGATTAATATGACAGGTGTTTTGTGATACTCAAAGTGTATATGGCATTGCACTAGTAGTTTAACACTGTCTTGGAATTTAATAAATATTGACACTCAATTTGAAACCCTTAGTTGCATCTTTGTTTTCAGGATGGGAATTTTTACAGGATTTCCTGCTTTTCTGACCTGGTATCGGAATAGTATCGGTATAGTATCGGTATCGGCAGATATCCAAATTCAGGTATCGGTATCGGATCGGAAGTGAAAATATGTGGATCGGTGCATCCCTAACCCTAACCTAACCCTAAACCCTAACCCAGTCTGCAGGACAGGAGGCACACAGGTTACAGCCCAGCCTAACCTTAACCCTAACCTAACCCTAAACCCTAACCCAGTCTGCAGGACAGGAGGCACACAGGTTACAGCCCAGCCGAACCTTAACCCTAACCTAACCCTAAACCCTAACCCAGTCTGCAGGACAGGAGGCACACAGGTTACAGCCCAGCCGAACCTTAACCTTAACCCTAACCTAACCCTAAACCCTAACCCAGTCTGCGGGACAGGAGGCACACAGGTTACAGCCCACCCGAACCTTAACCCTAACCTAACCCTAAAACCTAACCCAGTCTGCAGGACAGGAGGCACACAGGTTACAGCCCACCCGAACCTTAACCCTAACCTAACCCTAAACCCTAACCCAGTCTGCAGGACAGGAGGCACACAGGTTACAGCCCAGCCTAACCTTAACCCTAACCTAACCCTAAACCCTAACCCAGTCTGCAGGACAGGAGGCACACAGGTTACAGCCCAGCCCAGCCTAACCTTAACCCTAACCACAACCCTGCCAGTCTGCAGGACAGGAGACACACAGGTTACAGCCTAACCTAACCCTGCCAGTCT
The DNA here is from genome assembly GCF_964638095.1 of Poromitra crassiceps. Classification (NCBI taxonomy): domain Eukaryota; kingdom Metazoa; phylum Chordata; class Actinopteri; order Beryciformes; family Melamphaidae; genus Poromitra; species Poromitra crassiceps. The sequence continues at coordinate 106,715,239 of NC_139623.1, forward strand.
GCAGGACAGGAGACACACAGGTTACAGCCTAGCCTAACCCTGCCAGTCTGCAGGACAGGAGGCACACAGGTTACAGCCTAACCTAACCCTGCCAGTCTGCAGGACAGGAGACACACAGGTTACAGCCTAGCCTAACCCTGCCAGTCTGCAGGACAGGAGACACACAGGTTACAGCCTAACCTAACCCTGCCAGTCTGCAGGACAGGAGATACACAGGTTACAGCCTAGCCTAACCCTGCCAGTCTGCAGGACAGGAGGCACACAGGTTACAGCCTAACCTAACCCTGCCAGTCTGCAGGACAGGAGACACACAGGTTACAGCCTAACCTAACCTTGCCAGTCTGCAGGACAGGAGGCACACGGGTTACAGACTAGCCTAAACTTAACCCTGCCAGTCTGCAGGACAGGCGGCACACAGGTTACAGGCCAGCCACCCCACAAAAGAACTGCTGTGTGGACAAACACCACACAACAGCTAATCCCACAGGAAGACAGGTGTGAAGCAAAGGGGGTTCAGGCATGGGAGTGGAGCTGCATCTGAATTGCAAGTATCAACAGTAATCTGATTACAAACTCTGTAACAGGTAAATCAGTTACCGGAAGGTCCGGAACAGTAATAACTAGAAATACAAAAACACAAATAGAACAAATATAAAATATAACTTGAATTAAGAAAAAAGATCACCATGTTTTTTTGGGGTGGGTGGGGTGAGGGCTAGGGGCTTTATGTAACAATATTTTCTTTATTCTTATTTTCTCTGTTATTATTACTGTTATTACTAGTATAGTTGTATCGATCAATCCATATATCGTACACTTGACGTTTTTTGTGTGTTTTTCAGTTGTCGTTGTTATTGTTGTTTTGTTTTTGTCCCCCTATCCGTCACATGGTGTTGATGTTTGTCTTTTGTTTGTTATAGAAAAGAGATGGTGTCTGACATAATACTGTAACCGTATTTGTAATAGTACTGTAATGTACAGATATTCGCCATTCTCATTAAAAAAAATTCAAACAAAAGAAAAAAGATCAAATATACACAACATGTTAATAATAATAATGTAAATAATGAAAAATAAAAAAATATCGGCATATTGGCCAACATATCGGCCGATACCGATATATCGGTTATCGGCCAATATCGGCCGATAATATCGGTGGACCAATATATCAGTTGGGCTCTAATATATATATATATATAAATAGTAATCAGATTAGATATTTCAAATTGACCTGGAGTACTCTTTGAAGGGATTCCCCTTCAAAGAGTATCTAGTTTGTGTTATTGTGAGCTTGCAGAACAGGGGCGTCGCTAGCCCTGGGCTTCCGGGTCTAGAGCCCCGGATGTTTTTTTCCCAGCCCCGGAGGTTATGAACAGCCTCTCAAGTCAGTGCTTGCAGCGAAACCCCCCTCTTTCCCCCGTCGAGTTGGTTTTTCCCATGATGACGCATCATGGAAGAAACCAACTCAGTCAGAGTGTACGAACCCCCCCAGTAACTCCTGTGAAGGTATTTTATTAAGGTACACGCTTCCTGTAAACCTAAATTCTGATGGTGCCGTTTTTGTATCATATGGTACTTTTATTTTGAAACTTAGAGCGGACGTAGTGATGTTATATCTACGCTACTTGACGCATGGGCCGCGGAGCCCGGGCTTGAGCCCGACCTACTTTTGGGGAGTTGGACCGTCGTTTTGTGCAGAGAGACTTGCATGTGGCAGGCAGCTGCCCTGGAGCGCCTGATTCTGTCTGCAGCTGAAGGGGAAAAGGTCGGTTTCCCGTCTGCTATTCTGTGGCTCTATGAGAAGGATTTTAATGTTGACTCTCTCGGCACACAGCTTGATATGTTGCCAGACACAATCAAGCTTTTCGAGGAGGGCGAGGAGGAAGCAGGCAAACCCCTAACCGTGTCATCTGTTGTGTCAGCAATGAACAATACACCTGTGGCACAAACACTCCTGCCAGATGTACACAAACTGTTAAAGTTGTTTTATACAATCCCCGTGTCGTCTGCCAGCGCCGAGAGGTCTTTCTCGTCCCTCCGTCGTTTAAAGACCTATTGATTGATATATATTATGTGATCAACGACCTATATGCGATCAACAATTACACAAAAAAGACTTAATAGCCTGATGTGCGGCCATACACACAAGGACTATTTGGACAAAGTGGATGTTTCGGTGATTGCAAGGGAGTTCGTCCAGAGCAACGACAAGAGGACGCAGTTCTTCGGCAGAATGTAAAGAGATAGAGAGAGAAAGATATGGTGAGTCTGGCGTGTGTGTGGAGGAGGAGAGAGGGGAGAAAGTGTGTGTTTCGGAGGTGCAGCATCAGCTGGTGCTTTTTTGTGTTTCACTACTTTTAGTCCGGGAGCCATGGGGTTGAACCTCACTTCGTCGGATAAAGTTTTTTTCTCTGCTTATTCTTGTAGTTTGGGGGTACCTATTCAAAATACAGGAGGGTGCCCGGTGAGTACCCTTGAGCATTTTCAGATATTAACCCCTTAAGTGCCAAAATCGCAGAAAAATAAGGATTTATGAGATTTCATGCAAAATACTCAAATCAAATGCATCACATTTGTTTTCTCCAATGTCTATTCATAAAGGAGGTCATGTACAATGTATTTCATTCCACATTACATAATATTAACCCTTTTAGGCCGTGCCAGCAAAACAAACTTTTTATGACTATAGGGGTCGTGCTGGATGAGAACATCCATTGAGCCTTTGGTCATCTCAAGTAGAGATTCAGAGTAGATGATACACATTGGGAGGTGTGAAGGGCACATTTTGCTGATGGTCTTCACGGTAGTTAAGCCTATTTGGATCTTGAGCATCCTACGCTGAAACATGCACAGAACATTGTGCATGGCAAACCATGCACTTCACACAGTTGCACTTATTGGAGTTAGAAGGGTTTTCATCTCCAAAATGTGTCTGGGACAAGTTTGCAATCTTCCGGTAGAGTGGTTGGGCTCAGTGACCTGTTGCATGTGTCGTTTCTTGCATCCAAATTCCTCAGTATTCAATGCTAGTGGCAGATTTACATTGAGATTTCACCACAAGATTGTATGAAAGTGGGCCCTTCTTAACATTCTCAATGAATGCTTCATTCGATCATTGCGGTAGAGCAGCTACGTTTGGAACAGGCTGAGATGAAGGCAGTGACTTGGTCGAGGACCTGCTGGAACAGTGCAACCACATTGTCAATGGCCGATAGTTTGTACAGTTTTGAGGACTTTGATGACAGCCTTTTCCGGGCGGTAAGACGCTACATTGTCGCATCGCAATATGGCATGGGCTTGTAAAAGGTTCTTCACAACTTGTGAGTGCTTGGCCAGTGTTGACTTGATGTCCACTATTGCCCTTTCCTTGAGGGGGGATTCCATGATGTGTGGGACATCCAGTCCTTCCTGATGGTAATGGTGAAGGAGTAGGATGAACACATCTGTGTCATCAGAAACCACTGAGATTTGATGTGCTTCTCCAGCACACCGGACCTTTTGGACAATGATGGTGTCAGCTTCTTCCTGCTGATTTTGTAGATCATATCGGCTCCTTCTTTCTTCCAACCTGATCTCAATGGGGCATGGCTCCTCCCCTGTCACATGGCTCCCCTGTCACCACCAACTTGTAGATGGAAAAGCCGATCTTGGGTCAGTTCCTCACATAAGAGCTAAGAGATGGTGTTTCTAGCTGAGCCCTGTCTCTGTGACATCTCAGGTGATGGACTTGATACTGTAATCATAGCACCTGTCTAAGATGAGGTAGACGTCACTGTCTGATAGATATAAAGTCAGCCGTGTCATAACATTTTTGATTAAATCAGCTATGGTGCCATCCGCTGGCCAGTGGATGGTCCAAAGAAGGGCTGATCCATCAATGACAGTGACATCTGCAACACTGGCATTCCTCCTGGAGATTTTGACTTGGAGTGACTTCTTCAGTGTAGACTTGGATTTACAAATTCACATTCCGTCCTCAGTAAACATGGCAGTTGGGACTGGTGCCAGCTCATAGGCGAGGACATCCTTCATGTCAACTTCATGGTCACTAGACAACAGTGTGATTACCCTTGAATCGATGGCATTTACAGTAGGTCATAAGTTGTGGAGATGCCAACTTGGATTGATTTGGTTGTTGTCATTGTCTTCACTTTGTTTGAGATGGTGAGACTTTGTTTGAGATGGTGTTGTAAGATCCCTCTGGCCAGATCTTCTCAACATCTTCTAGCATTGCCTCCTCAATCTTTATGGCACTGTCTACAATAGGTAGGGTGATCTTGATGTTCATGATGCTTTCCCCTGGATGTTCATTGGGATCCAATGGATGGAGGTAGGTTTCCAGTTTCTGACAAAGTCCTTGACTTTGGCATGTGCTTAACCCATGGCTTTAGCCTCCACCTTGTGATAGAGATGAACCTATCTGTCTTATCCTCTTCTATCTCCTTCATGTCTGACACAATCTTGCAGCATATGTGGTGGCTCAGGGCCCAGATCTTCAGTGCCTATGGCTTCACGGTAATCCAATGATCCCTCCATCACTGTGGCCGTACCTCATGAAAGTGGACTATATGAACTGGTTGCTCCACAGGCCATTCCATATTCCACTAATGTGTCGCATCACATGCTGCTCCTGGAGAAAATTGCTTTGTGGAGGAAGCTTCTCCATGGAATGAAGATAGTAGAGGCCATACCTGACATGGTTGACATGCAGCTGCAAAGTAGTAGGTAAGCATCTTCTGGAATGTGGTCAGATGGAGAAGCCAGTCACCCTCACGTTCAGCCCAGATGTATGACATCATCAGCATCATTGGTTTCACCAAGACCTAAACCCAAAGTCTGGCTGTTCTGGTCTGACTCGTAATCTGATCCAAGGCTCTCATCAGGTCATCTGCTTTCTGGAAATGTCTTACCGGAACTCCAGAGAGCCCACTATCAGCCATCAGTGAACATATAGCCCCAACAAAACTCATCAATGTGTGCATACACCCAAGTAGGGATGTAACGATAACCGGTTTAATGATAACCATGATAACATTCCTTACAATAACCGTACCGTTTAAAATTTTCATTATCATTAAAACCGTGGTACCGTGATTACCGTGGTACCGTGATTACAGTGCTTTGAAAAACATGGTAAATACTGTCCATCATCAACCAAAGTTGGCAAGTCTCCCAGATGCAAACGTGCCTCCTTTGAGAAATGATTTCAGTGAGTGTATCAATCCTTTTTGGATCTGAGTTTTCAATATAAAATGTTGTAAAATGATTTCAGTGAGTCTCTCAGTACTTTTTGAACATTTTCAGCATTTTCTTTATGAATACAGTGATAATACAATAATCGTGATACTTTTAGTTACGATAATCATGATGTGAAATTTTCATACCGTTACATCTCTACCCCCAAGACGTTTAAGCGGCACAGCCGCATCTATAAGTGACGTGTGTCTGTTTGAGGCGAGATGCAGTGTCCCAGCCATCTTGCCTGGGGTGGCCCAAGTGGGGCACAGACTCAAGCAAGGGTAGCACTGATTGTGGCATTTAGGAAGGATGTAGAAAGTTTTCCCTCACCAAAATTCAGCCTAACTTCACTCTAGCTTAAAAATAAGCCCGCTACAGCCTCTGAAAGACAGTATTGTTGGCCACAGATGCCAGCATCCTCAGGATTTTGGGGTGGCCAATTAGATTTCAGGGGTGGCCAGTGCCACTCCCTAGAAACTCCCCTGCCGAGATGTGCACACAGGATTTGAGCAGTGCACCTAGACCCCTCCCCCCGGCTATACAAGGAATTGAGAGTGGAGACAGCAAGTGTCACAGCTCAAAGCTAGTGAAACATGCACACACGCACGCAGTCGCGCACATGCACACACAGACACACACACACACGTACACACACGTACACACACACACACACACACACACACACATACACACAGTGCCAGAGAGAGGGGAGTGGGGGAGAAGGGTCTGACTTGCGCAAACATGCACCGCTTCAACACCTGGGAGTGATTTATCAGACTAAAAGTCCTTTGCTTATTTCATGTTTTTATTGGGGGTGGGGGGGCACATGGCGCGGGAATCAAATAGGCTACATTATACATGACATCCTTGCTCCTTTATGAATAAACATTGGAGAAAGCAAATTTGATGCATTTGATTTTGCATGAAATCTCATAAATCCCGATTTTTATGGGATTTTGGCACTTAAGGGGTTAATATCTAAAAATGCTCAAGGGTGCTCACCGGGCACCCTCCTGTATTTTGAATAGGTACCCCCAAACTACAAGAATCAGCAGAGAAAAAAACTTTATCAGACGAAACAAGGTTCATCAAAAAAACAGCCTTTGGCTCCCGGACTATTTGATGTGTACGGTATTATTCTATCCCTCCTGTTCGCAAAGTAGTAGTAGCACTATTTAAACCACGAGGCTGAATCGAAGTGATGCTTGATTAATTCATTGATTGATATCGGAATCGGATTGATATAGGCTATAACCACAACTCCGCTCCATTTCAGTAGCAGGGACAGCGCCGCACGGCCCTATGCAAATAGCCTAAACTCACCTGTCTCCGATAATAAGCTTCATTTAACTAATGGAGTAAACTTCAAAAAGTTTCATATTGTTGTCTGATGTAGTCTAGTCTAATTTTTGCGGTTGAGCCCGACCTAATTGAACAGCCTTCCGCGGCCCCTGGTAGGTTGTATGGTTAATAATATTCTGTGTGAAGATATTTTCTGAGATAAATGGGCCTTGAGCATCAAGGCCCATTTATCTCAGAAAATATCTTCACAACTAAACAACTAAATAACAAGATGGTAAATGGTAAATGGTCTGCATTTATATAGCGCTTTTATCCAAAGCGCTTTACAATGAGTAGATAGTCTACATTCACCCATTCATACACCAATGGCGGCAGGCTGCCACGCAGGGTGCCTACACACCATCGGGAGCAATTTGGGGTTAAGTGTCTTGCCCAAGGACACAACGACAGCAGCTGGGAGGGAGCGGGGATCGAACCGCCAACCCTTGCGTCATTGGCCGACCCGCTCTACCTCCTGAGCTAAAGCCGTCTCAGGACGTCTCAGACTATGAAGATAATTTCATAGTTGTAGCTACTGTGATGCTGTGCATGTTGATGCATGTCATTTGTGTGAATAATTTCATAGTGAGATGATGAGCTCATGTGGAGAGGAGGTGGTGAGGAGTGAAGCAGAAACATTATGTAATGACACACTATGACAATAGTAACTGATAATTTGGTCCTGCATAGCCTACTGATATTTTCTGTTTTTTTTTTTCTCATCTCAGCCTGAGGGGAGTGGAGCAGCACAAAACAGAGGACACCAGACCACAGCAGAGGAGAGGAGAGGAGAGTTGAGGAGACCAGACCAGAGGATGAGGAGGGGAGGTGGTGAGAACTTCTTGTAAGTGAAAGAGGCTAATGCTGACATTTATAAATTCATGAATTTGCTAAGTGGACTCCCGCCAGAACCCTATCAAGGACCTCTGGTGGTCCCTGGACCTCACTTTGAGACCCACTAATCTTGTTCTTCTGTATTCATCTCAAATTACTCACAACATGGGTATTTACGGATTGGAAAAACCAAAAAATTTTAAGCGAGGGGGGGGGGGGGAGGCCTCCCCCCTTTCCCCCCTCCCTGTCGGGGTACCTGGCTAAAGCCCCCAATGTCTTCAGGACCTAGAAACGCCCCTGTTGCAGAAAGAAATATGATTTTACACATCTTGAATTAATAGTTGATGCTTGTTGTAGATGATGATATTCAAACCAGAGCCTGGAGATTGGATATTGGAATACACTTCAACTTTAATTCATTCCATGGATCTTGGAAGCAAATTTAGCAAAGTAATCCAAGAGTTACTCAACACCCTCCCATACCCACAAGCACAGTCCAAATGTATTTATTTATTTATTGTTTAATATGTTTTCTTCTTGTTTGTATATCTTCCCTAAATGTCTGTGGTTTTCTATAATATTTTGTTCAATGATTTCCTAATGCCATGCTTGTTTAGTATATTTTGCTGTTGATTTTTATGTGAAAATCTAAGTGAATCACCAAGATATTATTTGTTTAAATTTTTTTTTGGCAACATCTTTGGGAGCCTACTAAGAAAAAGAGATCTGGATCTCAATCAAACAGTGTGGCCGGCAGTGTAACGTCTCTTTTCTTGGATTTTCTGTTGATGTGGTTTCTGTAGGTGATGCCAACTACCCAGTTCTTCTTCTATTTATTCCAAACAAACCACAGTTTCTGCTGCTGGAAAAAAACACATCACTCCCTGCGCGTCAGAGGATTTTTCCCCCCTTGGAAACACCTACACAACACCAGCCAAATTCAAAGCTCTGAACTGGAAATAGGTGGACTCAACTGTTGCATTCAGTCAGTTGGTGATACAAAGTAGCCAAATGGGAATTCATTCAGATTATTGTGTCATCTCCTCCTTTTTCTTCCTTTACTGGCTACAATGTTTGTGGTAAACGCATCCTGATCATGTGAACTCACATTGTTAAAGCGAAACAGAACGTCAGATCACGTTATTGGGATGGTTTTAACCAGGCTAACTGTGTTGTTTTCCCTCTGTGATGCCCCAGATGTCAGAAGAATGCCTATCCTCAAAAGACCTGACTCAAAAGGATCCCCCATTCACTTGATGAAGCTAATGAGCACACAACACAATGCGGATGGGTGTGTCTCTCCAGGCTCCTGACTCATTTGTCCTCAGGACGGTAAAAAAAGGGACAAACATGTCTCAAAAGTCACCTCTAAGCTATTTGCTCCAGGCTTCAGTGCAGTGTAGCCTATTCTCCAGGAAAGGTTTTCTCTCTACCATGTTGTCATTACATAATGTGTTTTTTGTAGAGTCTAATAATAATAATTTTGATTTTGAATATAATTCCTAAAAAGCTCTGTTCACCCTCCAAAGAATGTAAAACAGAGTACTCCCATATAATAAAAAGTTCGTTTTTTCAGTCATTTTCATTTCATCAACCTGTATTTCACTCACTGCATGGAATAGGTGTACTCCAGATGATGTCAGTCCAAAGGATTCAAACTCAAATTCAAGCATTCTGGGATAGGTGTGAAAACATGTGCGTATAGTCTTTTGGTGAACTGCCCCTTTAACCTAGACACACCCCTCCACTGTGCTCTAATGCAGTGGTTCTCATATGGGGGTCCGGGGACCCCCAGCGTCATTGAGGGGCTTCCAGGGGGTCCCCAGCCAAAAGGGAGGTCATTTATTTTCACTATAATTCCATTCGTAAGTAACACGATGACTATTTTGGTCATGGGTTTTATACACTTTATGTAATAAAACATCTAAAAGCATCAATCTTATTATCATATGGGGGACCGTGGGAGAAAATCCTATCAAATGGGGGTCCGTGGTCTAACTTTTGTCAGTTTAGTGGTCCCTCATGTGATTTGAGAACCACTGCTCTAATGAGCTGTGCAGACACTGAACAGCAACACACCCGCCTCCTATTCAGCCCAACAAATTCCACTGTATCAGAGACCTATCAATCACACCAACACAAGGCTTTTCTTAAACTTAATGCAGCTGTGTGTGTGTGTGTGTGTGTGTGTGTGTGTGTGTGTGTGTGTGTGTGTGTGTGTGTGTGTGTGTGTGTGTGTGTGCGTGGTGCGTGCGTGCGTGTGTGTGTGTGTGTGTGTGTGTGTGTGTGTGTTTTGTGTGGGGGGAATTGCAGTGACCTGTCACTCCCAGACAGTCCAATAACAATTTTGTTCCTTTGGAGAGTTATGCTTTGCGAAAAAACAGACTTCATTGACTATGTTTCATGTATTTTGTTTGTATTTTGAACAACCAATAATGATAAATGCTGATTTTATTGATGTATTGATGTATTTATTTATTTATTTATTTATGTTGGTCAGATTGGTTGATGGATTCCAAAGTTCATTATCTGTTTTTCACTATTTCACCAGTCAAATGTGATTTTGTAGTAGAAATGAAGCTCCAGTTGATACTGTAGCTAAAGTGGCTGCAAGAGCAGGCAGACCAGCCACTGGCCAAATGTTATGTTAAATTCCCACCCAGCCTGGCGGGGGGCAGCAGTTGACTGAATGAATGTCTGCTTGACAAAGGGAAGAGAGGGATGCTGAGAGAGATTACTGAAGATCTCATATAAACTACAGGAAGTTTGTTCCAGCAAACCCAATCCAAGCAGCCTGAACACTGACTGGAATGATCTCACTATTTATGTGCCAAGGAATTCATGTGGGTAACTGTTTACAACATTTTGAACTATGTTGTCAACTATGTTGACATGGCAATAAATGTATTTAATCTTGAAGGAGTAAATATATATTATTTTTGTTGTTGTTGTTGTTGTTGTTGTCATGAACAGTTATGCATGATGGTGCTGTTGCCACCAAACTGACACTGAATCAATCTTGATTCAACGGAATCAAGCAATACTGAAATATTACATTGACTCACCATCTTTTTGTCAACACTAACATGCCATTGAAAATGCAATGAAACAGACTGAGCGTACATTTGTTTTTGCCAAGTGACACCACGTCATTGCTCTGGTATGAATGGGAACATTTGTGAGTACAGAACACTGCATGCCTCAGCTTCTGGACAAAGACCAGTAATTGCTACCAAAAACATCTGCTAGGGAGAGAAGATGATCTCCAGATCCACCAGTTTGGGTGCTTGTATCATTGTACTGACGACAAAGTAGATCTTTCTCCGTTTCTCATACAGTCAGATCATGATTTTCTTTGGTGTGGAACGTGTAACCTTTATAGCGAATACCAGCCCCTGACCACAAGCCACTGACAAAAACAGCAATGGCATTTGGGAACTGTGAATAGAATAACGTGAGCTGAACTGCTGCTTTGTCAAATATTTGTGGTGACATGCCAGCGCAAAACTATGTCAACTGCATCTCCACATCTTACTGGTTAGAGTTAAGTTGGCATGCACGGTGTTTTGTGTGGAAAAGCAGGGATGATTGTAATAACAGTGTAATTACATTGGCATAGGCTACTACAGCAGGCTTATACTACACTATGCATACCACAATAGCCTAATGCAGTAACGTTACGCCTCTTTACCCGCAAACAATACTTTACATTAATACAACAGTATGGACGTACAAAATAGCTACAAAAGGACATAATCATAGCAGCCTACACCCATAGACTGTATACACCACAGCATTTCTACTCCGTATCCCACACTAGAAAAACGCCTAGTTAGATACTACAGTGGTTTTCACTACTTTATATGTGGTGATTCCCCCCTCTGTCAACAAAACATTCTACCCCGCTGGGCTGAAATTTTAACAACACAATACACAGAAATAAAGGCATAAAAACAGCGTTATTCATACCAGATGTGAGGGTGGAGAAGCAGCTCCACTGGGGCTCCTGTGTGGAGTGGCTGGAGCAGGACTCCCACAGGGAGAGGGAGAAGTGCTCTGCGGTGACCCAGGCCGGGCTGAGCAGAGCCACCACGTCCAGACACAGAGCCAGAAACACGCACAGCACGGCGATCAGCTTGAAGGGCCGGAACACGTACACCTCATTCACAGACATCTTCGCCCTGCCAGGCTGCCCCAACAACAACAACTCACTGACTGCTGACTTTTAATACTCTGCGCTAACTGCAAGCTCCGTTAGTCCGTCTGTTGCCAAGCCACCATACATACCGTACTGTGCTGTGGCTGTAGCCCGCCTGCTGCTGTCAAGTTAGTAAAGCTACAAGTATTAACGTCATCCGGTTAAAAATGTATTTTCAAAATAAAACTGCCCGTGCCTAAAAAGCAAAGAGAAATTACCGTATCCCCCCCCTCCACACCTCCATCAATTATCTCTACATCCCTACATTACAACCAGGGTCACAGGAATTTTGTCAATGCTCTAGTCGTATTTTTGGTTAGGACCTGAACTAAGAGTGTCAAGTCAACGCCTAAAATGTGAATAGTGAAAAGTACTTTTTCACTCATAGCTATAGGCCGCCTACTACGTAGTAGGCGGCCTATAGCTATGAACAGGTAAAATCACCTTGCTGGAGAGGATCAGGCCACTATCTGAACAAAACTGCATTAAATGGTTAGCAAATAAAGAATTAGCATCAGAGACCATGACTGACATATTTGTGTAAAGTATACACTATCATGAAATGAAGCATTTTCACAGTGCCATTTTGGAGAATTTCAAAGCCAAAGTCTCAATTCTGACCTTGAAATATATGTTTTTCTGACTTTCTATGTAAAATCACATAGCTCCATAACTCCAGACCATGACTGACATATTTGTGTACAGTACACCCCTGAGTATACACTGTCATGAAATGAAGCATTTTCACGGTGCCATTTTGGAGAATTCCAAAGCCAAAGTCTCCATTCTGACGTTGAGATAGTTGTTTTGCCTGTTCACAGGTCCAAAACAAATGAAATACAGTCTCTGGGTCCGGCTGTGCGTTGTACATTTTAAAAACTGTGACAGTTCACACAACTTTAACACGACATGCATATATTATACATCAAACTCCTGAGCTACTTCTGCTCTCACTCAGAATTTCAAAAATATAAGCGATGTCCTGGGAGAGTGGGGTGAGTTGTGCCAGGGGGGAAGTTGTGCCACCCCTTGTATCTAGAAAACCATAGAAGAAATTGGTCATGTGACCACACATTTTTGAAGAGGCATCCATTTTACTCACTCTGCAAAGAAGGGAGGCAGATGGCACAAGAGCTAAGCACATTTAAGTTCAAAAAACTGTTTTTTGCCTCTCAAGGTAAATTTTTTATGATCAAGGTTTATTGATTGTTGTGTCTGAACAATTATAGACAAGCTTGAAAACATTTCACACATGTGTTAGTGTTTTAGTAAGGTACAATATGAGGCTATACTGTTAGCATGATGTTAGCTCCAAACCAGCTATATGATACAAGTTTGTTAAAATGGTGGGGATGGGGTGATTTGTGCCAAAAGGCCTGGGTTAAGTTGTGCCAGTGCAGTTGCAGTTGATTTAGTGAAATTTTATTTCATTTTGTTCTTAAATGTTTAAATAGACCTTGTTGAAGAATATTGCAGTATTGGCAAGTGTAGCCTGGCTCTGTGATAGTTGATTTTGTTAATTTTGAACATAATTTTTATTTCTGAAAATGTTAAATATGTAGGTCAACTGCTGCTACCGTTTAGCCTTGTTTAACCCTGTTATAGTACACTGGACTTTAGTGTTATCTTTATTTTGTCTTGCTTTGATAATGATATAGCATTACAGTATATGAGATGAAAATGTTCTGTTTTACTTCAGTAATCAATGGCACAATTTACCCCAACGTATTCTCTCCAAAGGCACAACTTACCCCGCACCGGGGGCAAGTTGTGCCAAGAGACCACTTTTTTAAGAATAGCCATATTTTTTTAACAGTTTATTTAAGATCTAAAGGGAGTGTTCCCAGTGGTGCACAACATCCTGAAATATATTTACATATTGTAGTTGGAGGCATTACTGTCATGCCCTCACTTTAAAGACACCTCAAGTAAAAAGTGGCACAACTCACCCCACTCTCCCCTATAGTTTTTGAGATATTAACGTTTGTTTGGCACAACTCATACTAGTTAAAACTAACCCCCAAAACACTTTTTTTCAGCTTTTAACCAATATATGACTTTGGGGGTGATGTGTGAAGAATGCTCATCAAAATTTCCACATTTGAAACCAAACTTCTGCCATTTGTATCATTTTTCAGCAGCATACCTGGCATAAGCGCCCTCTATGGGTGGAACACTGCTTTTTTTCCCCCTCAAATGAATGGGAGATTTGGTACAACCTGACGTCACGTTGTCCCCAAAGACTATGGGATTTCAAGATAGTTACTCCCCTACTCCCCCTGTACCCTTTCGGCTCCTCACAACTCCAAGCCTATTCCCATGATGTCACTTGACCTGTTAATCACCTGTTAATTGATTACAATCGCCTGTTATTTTCCTACCAACTCCTATGTAACACAATACTATCAATAAATGCCACTATAATCATAAAAGGAAGGACATGGCATTGTGTTGCTGTAAATCATTCCCAACCTTTTTCATACTAAAAAGATGAGATTTGGTCACAAATCTGATTTATTTTTTATTTTTTATGTAGCCTAGATATGATTTTGTCCAGAATTCCATATATCGTCGCTGTCATTCCAGGACCTCGAATTTCCATATCAGCTTTTCAGGAAGTTAAAAAAACCTGTTTGGTCTTAAAATACTGAACCAAACGTTGTCAAAGTTGGCACATGTCTTAATTATAGTTACGGTAGTTTCCCGCTGAATGTGTCATTACTTTATTAATATCTTACCTGGATAAGCTCAAATGATGTTGTTTATATTATCAGTCCGACTTGGAAGCACTTTCTCCCGGCCAGTCAAGCGGGAGAGAGTCGTATGCTCATGCACGAGCCCCAAGCTCCGTGCCGCGGGGGCGCGCGCAGCAGCAGCAGCACGCAGCAGTGGTCTGCCTCTTATGGCCGAGGCGGGGGCTTTTGCATGGGATGAGACATCCCATGCAAAAGCTGACATTTCCGCAAACAAATCTCATCGCAGTTTAGCGGACATGTAAAATATAATGCTATACTACGACGTGACAACGTGACAAAGCTGCTCTAAACACATCGGCTACTATAATATATTTCCCTGCATCTCAAACTGAGATTATATCGGTATTGAGTTTGGACAGACTGAATGGGCTGAGGAGGAGAGCTCTGCAGCTCTGCCCTGCGCTGCCTGCGCCCTGAGAGGAAAAATCAGAGGTGCTGTAACTTTTAACAAGAATCACAAAAAGCCCTAAAACGAAAATTAAAAACGGATTTCATGGCGCGGTTTATCGCAAGTTGGACGAGGGAATGACGTGGAGAAATCTCGCATTGTGATTTACATGAGCGTGAGAGCGGGGCGTTTGTCGTGACTATTGTGCTGTGCTGTGCTCTCGCGTCACTAATCTCACGTAGTTAGACAAGACGCCGCACACACACATGGGAGAAAAATAATTAAATTTATAGTTCGCCACTGAATGGCCAAATTGATATAACTTTCAACCATTTTGAGCAATGCTGTTTCCATACAGGCCACCAGCGTTGGCTAGTTGTTGATATTTATAAAGATATTGCAGCTCTCAAATAAATTATTTTCGAGGCGGTGGGCAAACTGTAATGGCGTCGATTTCCGAAGAAAATTCCTGAGCTGAGCACAGCCAAAGAGTATAGTATAGACAAGAGTATATGTCATTTCTTGGTTTTTTCCATAGGTTTTTTCAAATCACTGTTCTGATACATATCTGGGGGGTTAGTCCCCCTTTAACTCATTGAGTGCCAAAGACGTCGATCGACGTCAAATGCGTTTTTTGACGGTGGGACGTGGATCAAAGCCTCCTGCATCTCCTGTACAAATATTGTAGCTATTGAAGGTGTATAACCTATTTTACGGACTCATTAGGTGGCGACAGTGCTCTCCAGATTAGAGAAAGGTCCGGAAAACAGCAGGAAAAAGCCCCGTGATGAAAGAGAAACCGCTCATGCTGCAGCCAGAGCCATATAGATTGCTCTGTCTGCAGAACAGCAGTCAATCCGCGCCCACAACTGAGCCCCTCTGCCTCTGTCTGTCTGTCTGCATAGTTTCTCCACACGATTAGCCGCCAGAAAGGCAGCACCCGACGTCGAAGGGCCAAACCTTTCCCTGCAGTCCGGTTTGGCATTTCCGTGTCGCGCTGGGAGCCGGCGCACAAAAACGGAGCGCTCCGAAAATAGACTGGGTGCGTGTTAGGCTGTGTGTTAGTGTGGGGAGGAGTTTGCAGCTGAGGGGGGGAGAGGGGGGTGGGGCACGCAGGGCACCACACAACTACACCACGTCACTACATCAGAAAATATTAGCTTCAGACTCAGTGAATGTGCTTGAAATGCTTCATTTCCCAAAAGGCGGAATAACTCAGCTTCTAATTTGAAATGTGTCTTTTTGCTCAAAACAACCTATCTTCTCCGGCTCATAACTAAAGAACGGAAAATGGTATCAATAAACTTTTTTTTGCAGATGATAGAAGAGAGTCTCATCGTTCTTTGTGCGTGTTCGGTGTTTACATAGTCATATCACACAATATTCTGTGGGCCTCGAGAAATCACTGAAAACGCTCTGAAACTCTGGCACTGGGAGCGTCCGTTCTCCAAAAGTGGCTGGCACTCAATGAGTTAACTGCCGTGGTTCCGGGTATTTTGCGGTGATTTTGTTCTTGTGACTTGTGTCACACTGATTCCTCGTATAGACGCTTTTAATTTGACAACATAAACATTCAAAATTGCCCCTAGTTTACTTCCTGTTGCAATGTTTGCTAATACAATAGCTGACAGGAAATAAGCTAGGGTTCAAACTGTTCCCATAGCAACCCAATTCCGTGAAAACCGTCTATAGTAGGATCACTTACCCTGCTAGCCGGTGTTGTCCAAAAAGTGATTTTCTGCCAGAAACTGATTTCGCTCTGCAGGAACGCGCACAGCGCTTCCTCTGCCCACCCTGTGAGCCCCATGGCCGGCCCCAGACACCCAGGACACCGACCCACCCCCACCACCCAGCCTGCCTACCCGGCCCAGCTCCCACCTTCTCGGGGGGGACCACCTCCGAGGGAGACTTTTCTCCAGGACGTTGCGCACTAGCCGAACCTGTGCACCCGACACTTGAGCGCCCCTCCCCGGGCTACACACAGACTCCCACCCCGCCAGACCCTCGTTCCCCCTGGTAATCCAATTCAAAAAGGCAAATCACTTTTTGGCACAGGGGGGTCTACCCCGGAGGTGGTCTTCCCGGAGAATGCAGGATCACAGGGTGGGTAGAGGCAGCACTGTGCGCGGTCCCACGGAGCGAAATCAGTTTCTGGCAGCAAATCACTTTTTGGCACAACACCGGGCGCTTCTCGCTCATACTGAGCATTAGCGCCCGGGGACCCACTTAACATTTCCCCATAAGACCAGCGTTCCGCTCTCGCGGCTACGTCTTAAAATATTATTTACCTGAGCCAGAAACTTGAAGTGAAGAACCTATCCGATGCGCAACATCCTCTTCTAGATAGCGACAGATGACGCCGCTTCCAACTTGTTGCATAAAATCAACTTTTATATCAAAAAGTCCTTAATGCAATACCATTCAGGAAGTGTCGGGGGCAGTAGTGTAAACACAGTGCGTGGCAGTCCGTACTGCCCCCCACACTACAGGGCCAACTAGCCCGGGCTAAAGTTTACTTTAGAAAGTTCCAGGATTGTGCAAGTGTGAAAGCGGCTCCCTTAGCCCCAGGATAGAGGTAGTCTGTCTCGCAGTAGCCAGCCATAGATCCGTTGCTGGAAGCGTGATGTAAGACGTTGGGTCCGACCACATGAGACCATACCCCGGCTAAGTGCAGTCTGAAAATGTGGGTTGAAAGACAGGTTTGATAGGCAGGGGGCACTTGGTATTGATTTATCTGACATTATATGGGAAAGGAGTCTGTCTGGTAGAATTCTGCTCAGTTAATAGCAGACACCAGCTGATCCAATTTAAAGTCGCTCACCGTCTTCATTACTCCAAGTATAAATTACACAAGATCTTCCCTTCTGTCTCACCACTGTGTGACAGGTGTCAGAGGGCACACTATCTCATGCCTTCTGGTTCTGCCCTTCACTAACGGGATTCTGGGCCAAAATATTTGACTGGTACTCTAAGGCCTACAAAGGAACCCTGCAGCTGGAGGCAGAACTCGTCATCTTCGGCTGCTCAGAGCAGGGCCGGCTTTTTTTTTTTTTTTTTTTTTTTTGATATTTTTATATCGTAAAACATAGGTTATATACCCGTTATGCCTATTTCTGGACTTTTTAACCATAATAACCCCTGAAAAGCGCAATAACAACGCAAGAAAGACTACTATTCAGAATCAAATAAAACATTTATTTCACAGCAGCAGATTAAGGCATTAATAGAGCTGAGCTTTGCATAACGTGAAATGCGGGACCTGTCTGGAGCACTCTGAACATATATGTCTATATGAAAAGTCATAGAATAAACAATTGCTGCAAAAATCGACAAAAAACTAAACAAAATAATAGCCAGTCAGTGCCAGGTTCATTAAATTAAAGAAATAAAGTGATCAGATGTGTTGTCTCCATCTTTCTGCTCATGGCATGCTGTGTGCTTGGGTGCAGCTGATTTCTCTCTCTCTCTCTGTGTGTGTGTGTGTGTGTGTGTGTGTGTGTGTGTGTGTGTGTGTGTGTGTGTTTTAATCACGTCATGATCACTACAACATGCAGTGAGGTTCAAATTTAATAAATAGCTACATCTCTGACACCTTGTGACAACAAAAGCATAGCAAATAGCGCTTCCCTGCCAATTCTGAAACAACAGAGCTATGTTTATAGGGGGTAGCCTACATCAACTTAAACTGATCAAATTTGATGAAGACTGCAGAAACAGCAGCCGAAACATGTCAGGTACAAACATTGCCTAACTGGCCTTTATAGATGAACTATTCTAAAAAAAAAAAAAAAAAAAAAAAAAAAAAATTAAGTGAGGGGGCAGAAAATTGAACTGAGGGTGCAAAGCCCCCTTTTGCCCCCTCGTGGCGCTGGGCCCGGCTCAGAGTCCTCTCTGAACTTCCCTACAGCCGTGCAGCAATCAGCAATCTCTGACACTAGGGACAACTGTTGCTAAAAGACTAATTTTAAAGGAATGGAAGTCCTCCACTTCACCTTCTTTTCATGTGTGGCTGATGGGACATGATCTCTGTTATACAGATGGAGAGACTGAGGTTCCTGAGAGCCAACTCGCTTAAAAGGTTGTCAAATATCTGGGACCCCTTTTTGGCCTACTTTGACGATGTCAAGAATAACTAGTGACTGAGGTTAGGGGTGATAGACGGCTTGCCCGGACGGGTTTCCATGGACCCCTTACATAGGATCCCATGCACAATATCTTGTACAAGCACATAAGCACCTTATGTGGCTGGTAGCACCACGTTACAATGCTAAATGTCAAAGATGTATGTGTTTTTTCCTCCTGTGTCTGAGCTTGTTTGTTTGTCTTGTTTGTTTATTGTTCTGTAAAAATTTGAAGATCAAATATAGGGGGGGGGGGGGGGAGACAATCCTTTATCCTGCACTAATGTGCATTATCCCCCATCTATATTTGACTCCTTTTGTTTACAAACTGTTCCTTATAAAAATGCTTTATGTAAGTTTGACATGTCTCTCTTAAGCATTAGTTGCATGCATTGCCTGCCGATGAATATGAATAAAATCAATTATGGTTTGTTTGCTCCTTGATCCTCTTATAGAAAGAATCTTTGCCCACCCACCACCATATCATCACCACACTAAAATGCAGCTTTCGCTTTTCATTCCTGAGGCAAATTATTGTTGAGTGTTTACATTGAATTAGAATAGTTGAGCCAGTCAACAACCATTAGCAACTTCACTGCACTCAACATGCAACTCTTGGCCTCTCTCTTTTTTTTTTTTTTTTTAACCTTTATTTATACAGGGGGAGTCTCACTGAGAGCAATGCTCTCTTTTTCAGGAGTGCCCTGTTCACATTCACACACACATTCATACCTGGAAGCTGACCAGTACAACCACAGTCTGATCTGCTGGCCACTGATCAGCTCCACTGGAGCAGTTGGGGTTAAGGGCCTTGCTCAAGGGCACCTCAGTGGTGGTAATGAGGGAGGGGCAAGCGCTGCCTTTTCACTTTCCCCACCCAGATTTATCCTGCCGGTCCCGGGGATTGAACAGACGACCTTCCGGTCACAAGCTCGCTTCTCTAACCATTGGGCTACCACTGCCCCACTGCCTCTCGTGTTGCCAACCTGCAAAAACCCTCATCCAAACCAAAATCATCGAGTTATTTTGCTGTTTATTTTGCCGTTTTGCTCAACAGTACCTCTTGGTGACCCTTCAGCATATGTATGTCTGGGGATCAGCTCCTCTTCTCTCTCATTTAAGCTGCCAGGAAGAAAGCAGCCCTGTTTTAGACACAATCCTGGAGGCCAATTCAGAGGAAATTCCTTCCAGTGACAACAGGGAAAGTTTGGCTAATGCTGAGCCGCAGTCTGTCCTGCTGCCCACAGGTGTGGAGACACCGTCCACAGTCTGTCCTGCTGCACACAGGTGTGGAGACGCTGTCCAGTCTGTCCTGCTGCACACAGGTGTGGAGACACCGTCCACAGTCTGTCCTGCTGCACACAGGTGTGGAGACACCGTCCACAGTCTGTCCTAGGGCTGCACGATATTGGAAAAAACTGACATTGCGATATTCCCCGCCCATGCGATATATATTGCGATATGAAAAAATACAGATTTTCACCAGGTTAGCTCTATTTGAAAGAAAATAATATTTCTAGAATGATTGGGATGATTTTGTAGAGGAGTCCATCTGATTTTGGAGGGGAAATTAGGTATTTTAATGTTTCTCAACCACTGGGCTGTGACCTACTGGTAGGCCTCAGAGCGTCATCTATCAGGGTGCATACACATTTTGACCAATGGATTTCCATGACTTACATGAAAAAGTGAGTTATGACATTCTACTTTAAAATGTCACTAGCCTATACTTCACTTAGTGTAATGCAGCCTTTAAAACCAGGGAAAGACAACATGTATGCTGTATCACCATATTACCATCCAACATCTAAGACTATAGTCTCAAATCACAATACAATATGGATATAAATTTGATATATTGCCCACCCCTAATATTGAGTGCCAGAATCTACCTCCCAATGATGCTATTTGCAGAAAAACATTAGATTTAATTGATTAAAATCACTGCTTTCAACTTCTTTCGTTCTTCTAACGTTTCAATAAATCAACAATGAAACACCGCTGCCACTTCACACGGTTACTTCACACACTTGGTCTGACCCCCCTCCAGAAACTACCAAGTGGTACGCTCCGCATTTGGGGAGTTCCGGTTTTTGAGCGCACGCAGGGCAGTACAGAGACGAGGATTCACATGCAGCCGACCGGTGACAAACAATTCATTCGTGAAAAGTAATAAATATACATTTAATTGCCCAGCTATGTCTATTGTCTTTTTATTTTCACCGACATGTTTTGTGTAAATGAGTCGCTATGTATGATTACCTCTACCGTAACGTTACTGCTATCATCTGATGCATCATCAGACTGAGGGGGAGAGAGAGCTGCGGTGATACACGGACAACTTCTCAGTAATCACTTTAGCCTTCGTGTCATAAGTTGCGGTCTTGCTTTTTGGTGTTTCAAGAGTAAATATCTCCACTCCACGGACATGTTGAGTTACAGCAGCCAGCATGCTGTATGCGAGTGCGCTGCAAGCTGTGGACAAGTCCGCCTCCGCAACCACATCGTTTACAGACAGGCTACTGTCAGCAACGCAACATAAGCAAAAACAATTCAATTTTGCTCTCTGTGCATGTTTGTTGTGTTGAAGCTAAGCATTAAATGAGTGAGTACAGTAGCGGGGCGTCTCTCTCCTTTGAGAGAGCCTGCATTTCACTCAGTAGGCTACCCCTAAAGTGAGAGTTTATCAAGCAACATGACGAGTTAATTTGCTTTTGACATCGCACGTCCTGCGATGTGACTATCGCGCATGCGCACATCGCAATGTCGATGTGTAAACGATATATCGTGCAGCCCTAGTCTGTCCTGCTGCACACAGGTGTGGAGACACCGTCGGCGTCCACAGTCTGTCTTGCTGCACACAGGTGTGGAGACGCCGTCCTTGTGAACTATAATAGAGAGGTATAGATGTTTTTTTACCACATGGGAAACTGTTCAATACATAAGGAGTAATACAGCATGATACATGACAAATAGATCTTAAAACTACTGGCTTGGGCGTCTGGGTTGTGTGTGTAGAGGTAAAAGCACTCACCTACAACTAGAGACCCGGGTTCAATTCCCGGCAGCGGTACCTCCAGCTTGGTCAGACGTTCCTACAGACACAATTGGCAATGTCTGCGGATGGGAAGCCGGTGAGGTATGAGTCCTGGTCACTGCACTAGTGCCTCCTCTGGTCGGTCGGAGCGCCTGTTTAGGGGGGTTGGAGAATTGGGGGGAATAGCATGATCCTCCATTGTGCTACGTCCTGCCTGGCGACTGCACAACTCTCTAGAGGGGGGGGGGGGGGGGGCGAGTGGTGGGTGGAGCAATGACCGGGACATGTCTATCCGGAGTTGGAGGTGCACTGTTGGTCCGATCAACTCCAACTTTGCCAAAACACTTTTCAGGGGTCTGGCATGCAACTGGTGCGGGAAGGAAAAAACAGAAAAATTGCATCCATAAGGGTGCTACGGCAATGTTTTAAATGTTGAAATGGCCACTTGCACATCATTGCTCGGATCACCTCAGAGAGTTTGGAGGTGAAAAAAAGTGGTTTATCTCGAGAACCATTCATCCGATCGACTTCAACCTTGGGGAGTGCGCTGCCTGGAATCCGATGGAGTGCGGTGCATAATTTTGGACACACACAGAGTCATAGCACCACCTACTGGCCACTCGCACATCATTGCTCGGATCACCTCCAAACTTGGGGAGTTTGGAGGTGAAAAAAAGTGGTTTATATCGAGAACCGTTCATCCGATCGACTTCAAACTTGGTGAGTGCGCTGCTGGGGACCGGACAGAGTGCAGCCAAATTCTGTGCGATTCAGACATGTGCATAGTCATAGCACCACCTACTGGCAACACAAAAATATATATATATATCTTGAGAACCATTTGTCTGATCCACTTCAAACTTGGGGGGTGCAGTGCCAAATTTCAGCATGAGTTTGGTCACACCCCCAAAAAAGTGAGCTCATGGCGCATCATCTCCAGTCTCCACCCTAGAAATCATTTCTATTACAACTAGTTGATTTAATAAATCAACTAGTTGATTTAATATTTAAGATCTTCAATTATATATTTTTTACCATACAGGCCTACAGCCTGACGAAGACCAGAGGTTGAAACGCGTTGCGTCTCTTGTGCCCTTGTCCTGTCCTGAAGATGTATTGTGTATTAACTATTTACATATACCTGTACATTACTTCTTTATTCATTAAATTCTTTATAAGCATCAAGAAGCTCCCTTTTTTCTATTCACCGTTTACCATACATATGAAATATGAAACTGACAAAGATTAAAGAAACAAAATGTTCTTGAAATACAATGAGAATTTATTCAAACGGTGCAAAAAAGAAAATTAATCATAATTATAATATAATAACCTAACACATAAATCTGATGTTCTTTCTATCCAGATTGCACTGTCACACAGCCTTAGGGCTCTCCTCTCAAAAACAAAACATTAAAATTATAAAAAATAAAATAAAAATAAAAACAACAGACCAGAATACCAGAACTGAAATCAAGTCAAAATAATGCACAAATTTGGTAAAAATGGATTGCCATTTACATGCAACAGTTCAAGTCCCATGCAACTCAAAGTATCCCGTGTTAATGTTGCCATTGATGACTATTCTGTCCCACAGAAATGACAGAAGATGTACAATATATACGTAAAAAGAAATATTGGGTCAAGTATGTCGCAAAACAAAGTCTGAGCCATTTCTGTTCTGATTTGGTGGAAACGAGCTGGGTCAACAAGATCATGTTTTAACATAGCACGGATTGGTGGCTGTAGAAAAAAAAAGTAAAAACTTAAAAATCAAATAAAAACAAACAAAACAAACAAACCAAATAAAAGCCAGTCTGCAAGACAATTAGCCATGTGAGAAAGAACATCCTAAATCGTCTCAACTAAACATTCCACAAGGAAATCTCTGAAAAAAATTACTATAAATATATATTCTCAAATTGTATCTTGTCAGGTCAGCAATGAGGAAATTAGTTTGCAAAGGAGAGAGCGAATTTTAATGAGGCCGGTTCGGGAGTCGTCCTCCACAGCCAACATGTCACCTTCTGATCAACACTGATTCCACACCAAAATTCAGCCTCTCACAAGCTTATCATCCAAACTTCGTTTTAGTGTCCAACAATATACATTCTCACCTTTTTAAAAACACTGTAAAACTTTGGGCTTACAAAAATAACTTGAACATATTTATACAACCGCTCACTGTATTTTCTTCTTAAATACAAAAAAGTGTTTCCAGACTGTAAAGTCCGATGTTTGACATGATCTCTGTGAGGCATCCATTTCCTTGCAAAAACAAAAACAAAAACAAAAATGGACCTGTGTGGTTGTAAGCTAATTATTACATTAATGGGAGAGGAAGAGAGTACATATACGTAGACATTTTAAAGACAGGCATCAGCTTCCCACAGTAAGGGAACTCTGTCTTCTTTGAGAGCTGAAATACTAGAACAAGGATTCATTCAGCATTAGTGCATTAACACACGTCAACACACACAAACACAGCACACGCAAATGTTGTTTAAGATATAGCATAGTGGTGCAGTGATGAGGGAATCAGTTGGTTCCATTTTATAGTGTCCATTACCTTTAAAAGCCTAGTGTTACTATAAATGCTCAGCAAAAAAAAAGATGCCCTCCTTTCTTGACCAATTATTGCAAAGTGGAAAATAAGCAGTGTCAAATTAGTAGTCTTGTAAATTATTCTCCAACATTTTGATCTGATATAGGGCATTAAGACCTCCAACACTGACAAAAAAGAAAACAAGGGTGCCATCCACAGGGCAAGGCAGTGAATTGCATACTCAATTGTGCTTTAAAAGAGACTGATCAACTGATGTCAAAAGAGTGGATACAGTCAGAAGAGTAGAGCCGTTTTTGTTTTGATTTTTATCTCAAAATAAATTCTCCATCAGTTAAAATGGCTTAATAGGATAATGGGAAAATCACAAATGGCAATTCGCTATTTTGACATAAGTACAATTAATACAGCCTGAATTTAGAAATGAGAGCAAGGAAGATTCAATGAAAGGGGAATCAGCCAATATCAAATATTTGATATCAAAAATATAACGGAATTAGTTCAATAGCTTCAAAGGTAACAGAAAAATGGAAACTGTTTTCACGTATTTGTTTTTTGTTGTTGTTTTTTTTGGAGGGGGGGGGGGGTTGAAACTGCAGCCAATGAAGCAAGCAGCAGATACTTGGAGTTCATCTTGCACAACATACAAACAAGATTGTGATGCCACAAGGACAAAGACTGAAAAAGGCAACTAGGAAACTGAGTTAGACGGTGACACTGGCACCAAAATGCTGTAGCTCTATGGTAACTGAATATTTAGAGAAAACCTTACAGCCTGCGCCCCTGCTTTCCTGCGAATGGAGGTGGCAGTGTCTACAGTTCTGACGTGAACGACGGACAACACAGTCAGGCCCCTTCAAAAACAGTAACAACATGTCTATGGACATCAGGAAAGTGCTTGAACTTGTGCAGAAAGAGGTTAAGCAACTGGTTTTGGAGGTACGAACGCTTGAAATTGAGAAACCACCGTCAGTAGAACAGAACTTGATCATTTTGTGGTGAGCAACCGAGCGAATACCAATAAGGTGTAACCATGAAACGTGTTTCACATTTCTCAACCATCAGAGTAAAGAGGTTGTGTCATTTCATAACAGAATTGAGCATTCTATTACCAGAAAATCTTAATACAACGTGAATGTGATTTTGAGTGTCGGCATCCAACAAAAGTGCATGCGGCACTTAGCAGCATGCAAACAAAAATTGGAGACAATCGTCACTGCTGGAGACATCCTCCATGCTCTATTAGCAACATTCTATCAGTTTCTTGAAAACAATCTGTTAGTTTCCTCCCCAAGGCAACTATGAAACGTATGAAATAAGATTTCAACAATTTAACAATTAACAGAATTGCACACCATGCATGTCGTCCGTGATGACGGGTGTCTCCAAAAATGTGTTTAGAAATATGCAGGATGTTGCGTAGTGTTGCATGCCTCAGTTGGCCACAATAATGAAATGCCACAATGCCAACCATGGATACAGACAGAGGAAGACCCAACTGAGAAACAGTAACATTCCAACATACATAGTAAATACTCTGGGTCAGGCTCTGGGATACAGGATCTATCTTAGTGCTGTCTTTGTTCTACAACGCCTGGTCAATAATCTGATCAAATATTGTTAAGTCTTCAAAAGGTTGACATCTTGACAACATCCAGTAAATATATATGGCTATACATATATATATGGACACAATGTTGAATTTTGAGGTGATGTTTGTGTTTTCATTTCCAAAATGATATCGCTAACAGTGTAGAGCAGATGTGTTGAATGCATGGAGATTTATCGGTTGCATTCTGTAACATTAGCACCACAGCAGCTCACAGAATGCTTACTCATTAGCATAGCATAGTAGCTGCCATTTGCATTACGCAAATGACGACCAACAAAAAAGCAACTTGTCATGGATAAATTCTGCTGTTTCCCGAGGTACATACAACGCGAGCATCTAGTAACAGTAGTGTAAAATCTGCATAATGCTGAACTCATCCCAACTGGATGTCTTCAAAATGATCAAACACCCCTCAATTAACCAATTAAAATATTATCACGTACCACAAATGGAGTAGAGACACTCATGCCATTTGTTTGTGCTTGCTTCATAGTGTGTGTAGTAGTGTGAGTCTGTATTAAGTGTGTTATGTGTGTGCATTGGTTAGTGTATGTATGGCGCCTGCCATATACATTCTCTCCACCAGGAGGAGACAGTTGCAAGGCATTGGAACATGGATAACGAGGAGGAGAGCCTGCAGCTCACACACACACTCGCACCATACACAACGCCTGCATAAGAGCCACAGCAAAATGTAACAGAAGTGCAGTTAGTTAATTCTCTGGTCTAACGTGTGACCCGCCCGTCAGCAGCCTGCGGCCGTGTGGACTCTTCTCCAACAGGAGGTGACACAGCTACTCCGTTCAGAGGCTGACCACCCAAGCCTTTATTCTTTCATGGTAAAAGGCCACTCAGCAAATTCCAACCCCCGGCAAAATCCATTCAGAACCTGTGGATGGGTGGCTCTGTCTCCCTCCTCTTCATTTCTTCCCGGTAGCAGTAGGAGCAGTAGTTGCCTGTCTCAGGGTGTCCGTAGTAGGTGCAATCTTGTGTCCGGCAGCGACTGGACTGCAGGCCGGCCAAACCGCCGGCGCTGCCCAGTGAGTAGTGTCTGACTGGGGGCGGCCCGCTCCGAGAGTCTAGGTTGGAGCGCATGTCCCGGAAGCCGTTGCTGTAGCCGCCACCGACCGGTTCTGACCCGGGGTAGTCCGGTGGGTCGTGCTCAGGGGTGTATGAGGGGGTGAGGCGGGAGGGACTGATGGGGACGGGGGCTTGTGGGTGGGTGTATTGGGGATGAGGGGGGCCCTGCGTCGTGGGGCAGTGGCGGGGAAGGGTAGCGTACGAGGGTAGGCCTGGGTAGGAGGACGCGGGGGACCCGCCAGCGAGCTGGCGCCGTGGTTCCATGTAGCCGTGCATGTGAAGGTGCTGGGTGAGGGGTGCGGGAGCGGGGGGCTGGTCTATGAAGGCGGGCCGGGGGATGGGCACAACGCCAGAGTACATGGAGGGGCTTAATGTGGAGGGCTTGAGGTGGTTGAAGGAGGGTGGTGGGCTCTCTGACAGCTCCTCTTTAGCCTCATAAGGCCGGTAGCCCTGCTCCGTCCCGCCACCCGTTTCCTTCTTGGGTGGCTGGGTGCCGTTGGTGACTCCCTTCCTCTCTGCGTCGCGCCGCTGCTGCTCCTGCTCGGCCCCGAAGCGCTCCTCCGCATCGGCGAGGTAGCGCTGGATCATCTCCTCCTGGAAGGGCTGCCGGTTGCTGGTCGTGAGAAGACCGGCGAAGATGAACTTCCTCTCGCCTTGCATGGCGGCACGCAGGATGCCCAGGCTGACCTTGACATCGGCGCTGTACTTGTAGGGGTCTCCCTCCGTACTGCTGCCCCCGCTGCTGGTGCTGCTGCCTGTCCCGTTGAGGCGCTCGCTGCCTGAGGAGGGGGAGCCTTTCCCAGAATCCTCAGAGGCTTGGGCCGAGGGCGAGCTATCCTTGCTGCCTTTCCTCCCCCTCAACGAGCCCTTCTTCTTCTCCCCGCCCTCCTGCTTGGCTCCTCCAGCTCCAGCATTTTTCCCCGTCATCAGCCCACCCACGTTCTTCTTCAGCTTGCTGCCCAGGCTCTTACCAAAGCTGCCCAGCTTATTGGCCACCGAGTCGGCCCTCTTCTTGTCTTTATCCTTGTCCTTCTCCTTCTTGCTCTTGTCCTTGCCTGCTGTCCCAGTCCCCGCCACCGCCGAGCCGCTACTGGACGAGCTAGATGAGGAAGAGGAGCTGTTCTTGGCCGAGGACCCGCCTCCGTTGAGCGTTGTTCCGGTGGCAGTGTCTACGTTGCCGTTGGAGCTGCTGCTGACCGACTCTTTGTCGGATTCTCCTGAGTCGGGGGGCGTGCGGGCATCCTCTCCTGCAGAAGCTGTGGGAGACTCAGGCTGGGCCAGAGGGGCTTGCTGGAGGGATACAAAGCAGAAATAGACCAATGGAAAAACTGAAATTGAAAGAAAATTACACATATTCCATATTGGGATAAAATAAATCGGTCAATTAATGGGCTAAACAAAAAGTAAAAAAAAAAGAGTAAAATAAGGCATCTTCATTAGTGAAGTAAAATTAAGTTTAGTCGTTAGTTGTAAAATAATTGGGCAAATTTGGCCCAGGACCACGTGCGTTGTGTGGCAACCGCGGGGGCAGGCATCCCTGGGTTGTGGCTAGATGGGGTACAGCCCATCTAGCCAAATCGTGGCAATTGGTATTCCATTTAATTTGTATAACTTCTTGTATAGTGTCATGACGAAAGCAAAGATACAACAGGGTGAGATAAAGCATAGATCCCCATAGTGTGTGTGTGTGTGTGTGTGTGTGTCATGTATGGGAACAGCCCCCCCCCAAAAAAGGCAAATTAAAGGTCCAATCAGTAAGTTTGGGGGGAAATTAAAAGTTCACAAAGTGTTTTTATTACAAATGAGTAGCTCAGTTCCGTAACTGAAAAAATGTCTCTCTGCGTTCACCCATTCCAAAGCTATTGCTGGAGAATTCTGCTCCTCATGGGTAGAGATTTCCTGGGAAATTTGGCGGATGTGACGTTCTGCACGTTCACGAGCCTGCCTCTCATAGTGTGTGTGTGTGTGTGTAGGTGTGTAAGTGCGCTCGTTGTAGTTCAGGCAACGCTGCAAGTGTTGAAACACCACCCCGTTGGGAAATGAGAGGGGATCTCACCAAGCGCCCCCGAAATAAGTGTCCTTTCCATCACAATGAATGACTGAGTGAATGAATGAATGACTGACTCCCCGAAAAAGCCGTCTGTTGACCAGCGTGCGCTGGTAATGACTCTGTACTCAGATTCCTTCTCATACTGTATCTGCAAACATGTTGGTGAGAAATAGATAAGGCTGTATGATGACCCACTATTCTGATCTCAAACAACCAACAGTTATGGAATGGGCCTGCAGAAATGGTGAGCAGTGAGCACCATGGGGCTAACCTGAGGTAGCAGTGAGCACCATGGGGCTAACCTGAGGTAGAGCAGTGAGCACCATGGGGTTAACCTGAGGTAGAGCAGTGAGCACCATGGGGCTAACCTGAGGTAGAGCAGTGAGCACCATGGGGTTAACCTGAGGTAGAGCAGTGAGCACCATGGGGCTAACCTGAGGTAGAGCAGTGAGCACCATGGGGCTAACCTGAGCAGTGAGCACCATGGGGCTAACCTGAGGTAGAGCAGTGAGCACCATGGGGCTAACCTGAGGTAGCAGTGAGCACCATGGGGCTAACCTGAGGTAGAGCAGTGAGCACCATGGGGCTAACCTGAGGTAGAGCAGTGAGCACCATGGGGCTAACCTGAGCAGTGAGCACCATGGGGCTAACCTGAGGTAGAGCAGTGAGCACCATGGGGCTAACCTGAGGTATAGCAGTGAGCACCATGGGGCTAACCTGAGGTAGCAGTGAGCACCATGGGGCTAACCCATACATGGGCAACATACGGCCCGCGGGCCGTATGCGGCCCGCGGGCGCCCCCTGTGTGGCCCGCGATGGAATTGCAAAAAAAAAAAAAAAAAAAAAAAAAACCTTTTTTTTTTTTTTTTTTTTTTTTTACAGTGCTCCTGAACGCAACATGCAAGATACCCACTGAATAAGTGTCCAAATGTTCATGTCATTCTGGCCAATACTCTGTTATAGCATTTCAGTCTGGAATATGGAATATCTTTCAATAATATTTATGACTAAAAGGCTAAAAGTAATCTCATGTGTAAGTTTCTACATTGAAGTAGAAATTTAAATAATTAACTTGTTGGTTTTGGATTTATTTAGCTTCAAGAGTGCATTTTTGTTCTTGTGTGACCCTCAACACAGGCTTTGAGAATCCCGGGCCACTTACTGATACTTATGCTTAAATTCACCCACTCATATTCTGGTTTATTTCAAGAAAAACATTTCGGCTAGTGGAAATTCTAA
Source organism: Poromitra crassiceps (assembly GCF_964638095.1). Taxonomy (NCBI): domain Eukaryota; kingdom Metazoa; phylum Chordata; class Actinopteri; order Beryciformes; family Melamphaidae; genus Poromitra; species Poromitra crassiceps. The sequence goes on from NC_139623.1 coordinate 106,745,696, forward strand.
TTGGCTGGTAACTTTAAAATCTAGCAGCCATATTGGCAGGTGGTGAAAAAAGTTAATTTCAAGCCCTGCAGGGAGAGCAGGTGGTGACATAGGAGTGAAAAAAGGATCAAATATTGGTGGTTAAGACTGAATAATGGCATTACAATTGTTAATTTAAAATGAGTTATTCCTCTAAACCTGGCTTCAAATGCCCCAAATTCTTCGCGCTGGCGCCGTTCAGCCCTCAGCAAAATCTGGTAGCGAGGACATTTTTTTGTGGCCCTCTCTATCATCAAAGTTGCCCATCCATGGGTTACGGCATGACAATATTTGTTCGGCCCCCGGCAACAATCTGGGTTTCTCATGTGGCCCCCCATGAAAAATAGTTGCCCACCCCTGGGCTAACCTGAGGTAGCAGTGAGCACCATGGGGCTAACCTGAAGTAGAGCAGTGAGCACCATGGGGCTAACCTGAGGTAGCAGTGAGCACCATGGGGCTAACCTGAGGTAGCAGTGAGCACCATGGGGCTAACCTGAGGTTGCAGTGAGCACCATGGGGCTAACCTGAGGTAGAGCAGTGAGCACCATGGGGCTAACCTGAGGTAGAGCAGTGAGCACCATGGGGCTAACCTGAGGTAGCAGTGAGCACCATGGGGCTAACCTGAGGTAGCAGTGAGCATCATGGGGCTAACCTGAGGTAGAGCAGTGAGCACCATGGGGCTAACCTGAGGTAGAGCAGTGAGCACCATGGGGCTAACCTGAGGTAGCAGTGAGCACCATGGGGCTAACCTGAGGTAGAGCAGTGAGCATCATGGGGCTAACCTGAGGTAGAGCAGTGAGCATCATGGGGCTAACCTGAGGTAGAGCAGTGAGCATCATGGGGCTAACCTGAGGTAGAGCAGTGAGCATCATGGGGCTAACCTGAGGTAGAGCAGTGAGCACCATGGGGCTAACCTGAGCAGTGAGCACCATGGGGCTAACCTGAGCAGTGAGCACCATGGGGCTAACCTGAGGTAGAGCAGTGAGCACCATGGGACTAACCTGAGGTAGAGCAGTGAGCACCATGGGGCTAACCTGAGGTAGAGCAGTGAGCACCATGGGGCTAACCTGAGGTAGAGCAGTGAGCACCATGGGGCTAACCTGAGGTAGAGCAGTGAGCACCATGGGGCTAACCTGAGGTAGAGCAGTGAGCATCATGGGGCTAACCTGAGGTAGAGCAGTGAGCACCATGGGGCTAACCTGAGGTAGCGCTGCTGTAATTCTTGAACAAAATGGCCCTCTTTTCACACAGAGATTCCTCTATTGCCACCAATCACTGCAGCTTTACAGTGAAAATGCCATGAACGTGTTATCCTTCCTAACTTTCTGGCATTAGCATGTGGCACACAAGAGGCCCATTGACACAAGGTTTGTGTGGAGTCATTTGATGAGCCCAACAGCCCAGTGAGTGTAGTTTGTTTCCACATACAGTTTGTGCAGCAGTGAGGGGGCTGCTGCTCTGATTGAGAGAGAAAACAAGTTGGAAAGAATTTGACCCCTGCATTAAAACAAATATAGGCCCCTGCATCCATCCATCCATCCATCTTCAACCGCTTATCCGAGATCGGGCCGCAGAGGTAGCAGTTCCAGCAGGGGACCCCTCGGTCTACCTCCTGGTCTACCTCCTGGTCTACCTCCTGGTCTACCTCCTGGTCTACCTCCTGGTCTACCTCCTGGTCTACCTCCTGGTCTCCTCCCAGCTGGACGTGCCTGGAACACCTCCATAGGGAGGCGACCAGGTGGCATCCTTACCAGATTCCCAAACGACCTCAACGTGCTCCTTTCTATGCAAAGGAGCAGTGGTTCTACTCTGAGTCCCTCATGAGCTTCTCACGTTATACCTAAAAGGGAGATGCCAGCCACCCTCCTGAGAAAACCCATTTCGGCCGCTTGTGTCCGCGATCTTGTTCTTTCGGTCATGACCCATCCTTCATGACCATAGGTGAGGGTATAGGAACGAAGATCGACCGGCTTTGCGTTCTGGCTCAGCTCTCTTTTCATCACAACGGCGCGGTAAAGTGAACGCAATACCGCTCCAGCTGCTCCGATTCTTCGGCCCATCTCCCGCAGAACGAGACACCGAACAAAATACTTGAACTCCTTCACTTGGGGTAAGGCCTCTGCATACAGCATAAAATAGCTCTTGCACTTGATGATCACCAGAGTGGGAAATTAACACCAACCATCAGTATTAAGTTTTACTTAATACTCTACCAGTCAGTTTGGCACCTAACTGACCATTGTTGGCCGAGGGGTTGAATGTTCTTTTCCATTCCCCAAAAAACAAACAGTCTGGCTGATAAAATAATGAGTCTAGTCAATTTTGCAATCCCCCACCAGCCTCCACCAGCCTCCACCAGCCTCCACGGCAGATTGAAAAATAAGATAATGTCCTACTCGGTTTATCACCAATTGATCTTGACTGTCTGTGCACAAGCATTTTTGGGCAAAAACATGATGTCTGATAGTAAATAACGATGAACACTGTTGTCTCATAACATAGATTTATCTGCCACAGGGCTCATCTCTGAGCTTCCTTCTGCAGTGTAGTAAACATCACTCAGCAGGACGGTTGTGTGGAATCTCATCTTTACCTCGCAGGGCAGAGGCAGCCAGGTGACGGTCATGTAGCTGTGCAACATCTGGAGCTTGGCCTCCAAGGACAGAGCCACACTGAGAGCAAGAGGAAAAGAGAGAAAGAGTTCAGTGAGAGTGAGCATCACCTTCTGCCAGAGCTCCATTTTCATGTTTGTGGAAATGCTATTATTGTAAGTCGCTGTTGACTATTTATAGAATTTCTGCTAAATATTGGAGAAAAGAAACACGGGCAAAGAGATGGGATAACATGCCACAACAGTCATGAGTTGGGTGTCCGCAACATAAAATGACCAGTGAATGATCTGATCTCGGACATATGCCTGGAATGCCAGCCTGGATTTGATAAGTCAAGCTAAATCTAAGCAATCAGTGCGGCATGAATAAGAAAGATTTGGTTTCAGAAGTAACATACTGTACTTCAAACACATATGTACACTGTGATCATGGTAAACTAAGCTGTGCACTGTGATCATGGTAAACTAAGCTGTGCACTGTGATCATGGTAAACTAAGCTGTGCACTGTAGTCTCGCTGGCCAGCCTCCTCTCCCTTCCGTCCGAGGAGTCTGGCGCCGCAGGTCTCCATAGTGGGATTGCGATGGGCGGCGCTTAGCGGCAGTGCCCTTGTAAAATAGTTTCCAACAATCCAACTTGCCGTTTTCAGCGTGTAGCAACAAGCTAGTGTGTAGGTTTCTGCCGTTAGCTTGCTAGCTAGTTAGTTGTTTTCCCTGAGGCGGCAGGGGACTATTTACAGAAACACACAGGGAAGAGGGAGCGGAAGCCACTCTGATTGACATGGTCGGAGCCAATGACAGAGCTTCTTAAGCGGGGAGCGGACATCCGGCTGCCACTGAAACCGACGCCTCCAATGGGAGAGCAGAGTAGGGTTTATCCCAGTTATGGAGACCTGCAGCGCCAGACTCCTCGGACGGAAGGGAGAGGAGGCTGGCCAGCGAGACTAGTGTACTGTGATCATGGTAAACTAAGCTGTACACTGTGATCATGGTAAACTAAGCTGTGCACTGTGATCATGGTAAACTAAGCTGTACACTGTGATCATGGTAAACTAAGCTGTGCACTGTGATCATGGTAAACTAAGCTGTGCACTGTGATCATGGTAAACTAAGCTGTGCACTGTGATCATGGTAAACTAAGCTGTGCACTGTGATCATGGTAAACTAAGCTGTGCACTGTGATCATGGTAAACTAAGCTGTGCACTGTGATCATGGTAAACTAAGCTGTGCACTGTGATCATGGTAAACTAAGCTGTGCACTGTGATCATGGTAAACTAAGCTGTGCACTGTGATCATGGTAAATGCTGCCAACCTGATGTATGTGATAATAATGCTGTGAATGTTGTTTTGTACACTGTCCAGTGATGCTGCTGCTCCTTGACTTCCCGAACTGATCGTTTGACTCTAAAGCCCCAAACACATTTTCACGTTTTGAAGCCCACGTTGTTTTAAATGGCCGATCGCGCACCAAGAGCGTTCTGATGCGCGTCAAAACTGCCTTGACGTCCGTAGTCCAAACCGGTTTGGATTTTGGAGCGTCAAATGAGGATCCAACAGCCCCCCCCCCCCGCCCTCTCTCGCTCCACGCAGCGACTTTCATCAACGGCCGTCATATGCTCCGCAAACAAATCTCACTGCAGTTTAAATATAGCAAGCATGTAGGCTAAAATATAACGCTACACTACAGCAACACAAAGTGAGAGTGCTCTTCTAAACACATCGGCTACTAAAATATATTTCCCTGCATCTCATGATGAGATTAAATCGGTAACAAGTTTGGACCGATTGGATTGTTTCATTTTTTCATCCTCCCGCAGCACTGCATGACAGACAGGTAGGATGATTAACTACAGCCTCTGACTGACAGCGGTGCAAAACTAGGGTATAACAACTTTTTATTCATCGGTCATTGTGCCTGCTGCCTACATATAAATGAGTGGTCTTTTCCCCAAAATCCTGATGGTCCTGTGCTGTGGGTATGTAGCCCATCTGATGCTTGCAGTGCGCTATAGGAGCACAACTTGACGCGCATCAAATGACGGGCGTAAATGTTGCATATGATTTTCTTTCTTGTTTTGTGCTGCTGGCCTCGTCAACTGTATCTCCTTAGGGACAACACACTCAACTGCATTCTAATGTATGAAGAGTGAACTCCATCACCTTTTCTCAACAATGTAAATAGCCACTGCAGCAGAACATTAGTTGGTGATTATTAGATGTTATATATGCCGAGCCAAGTGTTTAAATTACACCAAGTGCATTATATGGGCCAATGTAATGTATACCATTGAGGACTTATGTAATATTATCTCTGTCCACCATTTCACCTGAATAAGACATCAACAGTGTCATCAAGTGAAGTAATTAATCTGGAAGGTTATTTTTACTGAGCTGCTATTTTGGCGTTCCTTTCCCTGGTCCATTCATAGAAGGTATTTAGAGCTAATCTCATTGTCACTGGCAGTGAGTGTCACTAATCCAGAGTCAGAGGTCAATCCCTACGCAATGACACTAACTGGTAAATGGACAGACAGCTGTCTGTATATATGTGTACACAGAAGAACCTTCTTAAACATCAAATTCAAGGACTTTTCAAGGACTTTGCAGGCCCAATTCCCTCAAATACAAGGGCCTAACACGGCATGGTTTGAGACATGCATCAGCACAAACTAGCAGGCTTTACAGAAGCTTGCAGACAACAAAGAGAGAGAGGCTTGAATGTGTGAACACTTCTACTAAACTGTGCTGTGTTACAGTGATAGCAGACTAGTATGCAGGAAGTGGATGGTAGCCTATTTACTAACGTTAAGGAGAAAAAACATCAAAAGAACTTCAATTTCTATTTCTGCACAAAATATACAAATTCACGCACTTTCAATGACCCATGTCTATTTATGTATATTTTCATAAACTTTCAAGGCCTTGATTCCCCCCCCCCCCCCCATTTTGTGATAAATGGGTTGCCCTGACCAACATAAGCAGATGTAGATGCAGAGGGAGCTCCATGGGAAAGCAGGCTGTACCTTGCCAGCATCACGTTGTCCGTGTCATCCTTGCCCCACTCCCAGTCTTTCCCAGGATCCACGGCAAAGTGCACAGGCAGCATCTTGTGCTCCGAGTCAGTGAGAGGGATCACCACTGTTGGAACAGAGGGAAGCGAGGGTGATAAGTCTGTGAGAGGGATCACCACTGTTGGTACAGAGGGAAGCTAAGGTGATACGTCTGTGAGAGAGATCACCACTGTTGGTACAGAGGGAAGCTAAGGTGATACGTCAGTGAGAGGGACCACCACTGTTGGTACAGAGAGAAGCTAAGGTGATAAGTCAGTGAGAGGGATCACCACTGTTGGTACAGAGGGAAGCTAAGGTGATAAGTCTGTGAGAGGGATCACCACTGTTGGTACAGAGAGAAGCTAAGGTGATAAGTCAGTGAGAGGGACCACCACTGTTGGTACAGAGGGAAGCTAAGGTAATAAGTCAGTGAGAGGGACCACCACTGTTGGTACAGAGAGAAGCTAAGGTGATAAGTCAGTGAGAGGGATCACCACTGTTGGTACAGAGGGAAGCTAAGGTGATAAGTCTGTGAGAGAGATCACCACTGTTGGTACAGAGGGAAGCTAAGGTGATAAGTCAGTGAGAGAGATCACCACTGTTGGTACAGAGAGAAGCTAAGGTGATAAGTCAGTGAGAGGGATCACCACTGTTGGTACAGAGGGAAGCTAAGGTGATAAGTCAGTGAGAGGGATCACCACTGTTGGTACAGAGAGAAGCTAAGGTGATAAGTCAGTGAGAGGGATCACCACTGTTGGTACAGAGAGAAGCTAAGGTGATAAGTCAGTGAGAGGGATCACCACTGTTGGTACAGAGAGAAGCTAAGGTGATAAGTCAGTGAGAGGGACCACCACTGTTGGTACAGAGGGAAGCTAAGGTAATAAGTCAGTGAGAGGGACCACCACTGTTGGTACAGAGAGAAGCTAAGGTGATAAGTCAGTGAGAGGGATCACCACTGTTGGTACAGAGGGAAGCTAAGGTGATAAGTCAGTGAGAGAGATCACCACTGTTGGTACAGAGGGAAGCTAAGGTGATAAGTCTGTGAGAGGGATCACCACTGTTGGTACAGAGGGAAGCTAAGGTGATAAGTCAGTGAGAGGGATCACCACTGTTGGTACAGAGGGAAGCTAAGGTGATAAGTCAGTGAGAGGGATCACCACTGTTGGTACAGAGGGAAGCTAAGGTGATAAGTCTGTGCGAGGGATCACCACTGTTGGTACAGAGGGAAGCTAAGGTGATAAGTCTGTGAGAGGGATCACCACTGTTGGTACAGAGGGAAGCTAAGGTGATAAGTCTGTGAGAGGGATCACCACTGTTGGTACAGAGGGAAGCTAAGGTGATAAGTCTGTGAGAGGGATCACCACTGTTGGTACAGAGGGAAGCTAAGGTGATAAGTCTGTGAGAGGGATCACCACTGTTGGTACAGAGAGAAGCTAAGGTGATAAGTCTGTGAGAGGGATCACCACTGTTGGTACAGAGAGAAGCTAAGGTGATACGTCTGTGAGAGGGATCACCACTGTTGGTACAGAGGGAAGCTAAGGTGATAAGTCAGTGAGAGGGATCACCACTGTTGGTACAGAGGGAAGCTAAGGTGATAAGTCAGTGAGAGGGATCACCACTGTTGGTACAGAGGGAAGCTAAGGTGATAAGTCTGTGAGAGGGATCACCACTGTTGGTACAGAGGGAAGCTAAGGTGATAAGTCTGTGAGAGGGATCACCACTGTTGGTACAGAGGGAAGCTAAGGTGATAAGTCAGTGAGAGGGATCACCACTGTTGGTACAGAGAGAAGCTAAGGTGATAAGTCTGTGAGAGGGATCACCACTGTTGGTACAGAGAGAAGCTAAGGTGATAAGTCTGTGAGAGGGATCACCACTGTTGGTACAGAGAGAAGCTAAGGTGATAAGTCAGTGAGAGGGATCACCACTGTTGGTACAGAGGGAAGCTAAGGTGATAAGTCAGTGAGAGGGATCACCACTGTTGGTACAGAGGGAAGCTAAGGTGATAAGTCAGTGAGAGGGATCACCACTGTTGGTACAGAGGGAAGCTAAGGTGATAAGTCAGTGAGAGGGATCACCACTGTTGGTACAGAGGGAAGCTAAGGTGATAAGTCAGTGAGAGGGATCACCACTGTTGGTACAGAGAGAAGCTAAGGTGATAAGTCAGTGAGAGAGATCACCACTGTTGGTACAGAGAGAAGCTAAGGTGATAAGTCAGTGAGAGGGATCACCACTGTTGGTACAGAGAGAAGCTAAGGTGATAAGTCTGTGAGAGGGATCACCACTGTTGGTACAGAGGGAAGCTAAGGTGATAAGTCAGTGAGAGGGATCACCACTGTTGGTACAGAGAGAAGCTAAGGTGATAAGTCAGTGAGAGGGATCACCACTGTTGGTACAGAGAGAAGCTAAGGTGATAAGTCTGTGAGAGGGATCACCACTGTTGGTACAGAGGGAAGCTAAGGTGATAAGTCAGTGAGAGGGATCACCACTGTTGGTACAGAGGGAAGCTAAGGTGATAAGTCAGTGAGAGGGATCACCACTGTTGGTACAGAGAGAAGCTAAGGTGATAAGTCAGTGAGAGGGATCACCACTGTTGGTACAGAGGGAAGCTAAGGTAATAAGTCTGTGAGAGGGACCACCACTGTTGGTACAGAGGGAAGCTAAGGTGATACGTCAGTGAGAGGGATCACCACTGTTGGTACAGAGAGAAGCTAAGGTGATAAGTCAGTGAGAGGGATCACCACTGTTGGTACAGAGGGAAGCTAAGGTGATAAGTCAGTGAGAGGGATCACCACTGTTGGTACAGAGGGAAGCTAAGGTGATAAGTCAGTGAGAGGGATCACCACTGTTGGTACAGAGGGAAGCTAAGGTGATAAGTCAGTGAGAGGAATCACCACTGTTGGTACAGAGGGAAGCTAAGGTGATAAGTCTGTGAGAGGGATCACCACTGTTGGTACAGAGAGAAGCTAAGGTGATAAGTCAGTGAGAGGGATCACCACTGTTGGTACAGAGAGAAGCTAAGGTGATAAGTCAGTGAGAGGGATCACCACTGTTGGTACAGAGGGAAGCTAAGGTGATAAGTCAGTGAGAGGGATCACCACTGTTGGTACAGAGAGAAGCTAAGGTGATAAGTCTGTGAGAGGGATCACCACTGTTGGTACAGAGAGAAGCTAAGGTGATAAGTCAGTGAGAGGGATCACCACTGTTGGTACAGAGAGAAGCTAAGGTGATAAGTCAGTGAGAGGGATCACCACTGTTGGTACAGAGAGAAGCTAAGGTGATAAGTCTGTGAGAGGGATCACCACTGTTGGTACAGAGAGAAGCTAAGGTGATAAGTCAGTGAGAGGGATCACCACTGTTGGTACAGAGAGAAGCTAAGGTGATAAGTCAGTGAGAGGGATCACCACTGTTGGTACAGAGGGAAGCTAAGGTGATAAGTCTGTGAGAGGGATCACCACTGTTGGTACAGAGGGAAGCTAAGGTGATAAGTCAGTGAGAGGGATCACCACTGTTGGTACAGAGAGAAGCTAAGGTGATAAGTCAGTGAGAGAGATCACCACTGTTGGTACAGAGAGAAGCTAAGGTGATAAGTCAGTGAGAGGGATCACCACTGTTGGTACAGAGAGAAGCTAAGGTGATAAGTCTGTGAGAGGGATCACCACTGTTGGTACAGAGGGAAGCTAAGGTGATAAGTCAGTGAGAGGGATCACCACTGTTGGTACAGAGAGAAGCTAAGGTGATAAGTCAGTGAGAGGGATCACCACTGTTGGTACAGAGGGAAGCTAAGGTAATAAGTCTGTGAGAGGGACCACCACTGTTGGTACAGAGGGAAGCTAAGGTGATACGTCAGTGAGAGGGATCACCACTGTTGGTACAGAGAGAAGCTAAGGTGATAAGTCAGTGAGAGGGATCACCACTGTTGGTACAGAGGGAAGCTAAGGTGATAAGTCAGTGAGAGGGATCACCACTGTTGGTACAGAGAGAAGCTAAGGTGATAAGTCAGTGAGAGGGATCACCACTGTTGGTACAGAGGGAAGCTAAGGTGATAAGTCAGTGAGAGGGATCACCACTGTTGGTACAGAGAGAAGCTAAGGTGATAAGTCAGTGAGAGGGATCACCACTGTTGGTACAGAGGGAAGCTAAGGTGATAAGTCAGTGAGAGGGATCACCACTGTTGGTACAGAGAGAAGCTAAGGTGATAAGTCTGTGAGAGGGATCACCACTGTTGGTACAGAGAGAAGCTAAGGTGATAAGTCAGTGAGAGGGATCACCACTGTTGGTACAGAGGGAAGCTAAGGTGATAAGTATGTGAGAGGGATCACCACTGTTGGTACAGAGGGAAGCTAAGGTGATAAGTCAGTGAGAGGGATCACCACTGTTGGTACAGAGAGAAGCTAAGGTAATAAGTCAGTGAGAGGGATCACCACTGTTGGTACAGAGGGAAGCTAAGGTGATAAGTATGTGAGAGGGATCACCACTGTTGGTACAGAGGGAAGCTAAGGTGATAAGTCAGTGAGAGGGATCACCACTGTTGGTACAGAGAGAAGCTAAGGTGATAAGTCAGTGAGAGGAATCACCACTGTTGGTACAGAGAGAAGCTAAGGTGATAAGTCAGTGAGAGGAATCACCACTGTTGGTACAGAGGGAAGCTAAGGTGATAAGTCAGTGAGAGGAATCACCACTGTTGGTACAGAGAGAAGCTAAGGTGATAAGTCAGTGAGAGGGATCACCACTGTTGGTACAGAGAGAAGCTAAGGTGATAAGTCAGTGAGAGGGATCACCACTGTTGGTACAGAGGGAAGCTAAGGTGATAAGTATGTGAGAGGGATCACCACTGTTGGTACAGAGGGAAGCTAAGGTGATAAGTATGTGAGAGGGATCACCACTGTTGGTACAGAGGGAAGCTAAGGTGATAAGTCTGTGAGAGGGATCACCACTGTTGGTACAGAGAGAAGCTAAGGTGATAAGTCAGTGAGAGGGACCACCACTGTTGGTACAGAGAGAAGCTAAGGTGATAAGTCAGTGAGAGGAATCACCACTGTTGGTACAGAGGGAAGCTAAGGTGATAAGTCTGTGAGAGGGATCACCACTGTTGGTACAGAGGGAAGCTAAGGTGATAAGTCTGTGAGAGGGATCACCACTGTTGGTACAGAGGGAAGCTAAGGTGATACGTCAGTGAGAGGGATCACCACTGTTGGTACAGAGGGAAGCTAAGGTGATAAGTCTGTGAGAGGGATCACCACTGTTGGTACAGAGGGAAGCTAAGGTGATAAGTCTGTGAGAGGGATCACCACTGTTGGTACAGAGGGAAGCTAAGGTGATACGTCTTCATCAGAGAAGATGCATAATTTTAATCGAGCACTTTGGGTTGCCCGCAGACTTCGTGCTTAGAAGTACAATCAATTCGTTCAATCTCTATTTTGATGACATTTTGACTCTTGGATTAAAATTAAGGAAGTGGTGGTATTTAATAGGGTTGGATCAATATTGTGTTTTAAAGTTGATACTGATATACCCATATCTTTATACTGAAGGCACTGATAGCTGATATTTTAGTGGCGACATTCAACATCTTTCAATTTGACCATTTACTCAGCACATCTCTTAGAAAATAGCCCCTGCCAAAAAGGCTAAAAATATAGAACTTTTTACTCCATTCTCCTTTCAGTCAATATAGCTGTTGAAAGGTCAAACTCAACCCACTGACTAATATAAATCGACCACTCATCACAAGGCCACTCGGCTTGACCATCAGAAGTTAGTCATTGTATTTGCTGGTGTTGAGCTACAGACAGTGTACACTACAGACTTCCGACAGCTGAAATGAGGGATCAGCTAAATAGTGAAGTGAGTGGATGAGTTGAGAGATACAGTGTCAAGATTTAAAGTGGCAAAGTGGGTCCCAGTGTTAACCATTGTCAGTGCATTCTGGCTCTGAGTCCTGCATGAGTCCTTCATATTGGTTGATTGCAATCAAGTCTATAACCAAATCAGCTCTATATTCTTTGTTGTATAAAAGGTTGATTTTCCACCAAATCCTTCTCCAGTAGAATCTGTGCAACATTGTTATACAAATACTTGATTTGACAGATTATTACCTTGCTCTTTGGAGCCGTCCTTCTGTTCCATGGAGACCAGGGCAGAAAAGTGCGCCTGGTCGTATGCCAGGACCAGGGGCGAGCGATGGCACTTGGCAGCTGGCACCTCCAGCGGTAGGTAGATGCCTCCAAACGGGATGGGAGCAAAGGCTAGGGAGGGGAGGAGAGGGGAGGGGAGGGGTATCGAGGGAGGGGTAACGAGTACATTAAACATTTGAAAAGCATGACCTCAGCACTGCTGCCAGACTGACAAAGGACACTGGGAGGATTTGAGCCAAAATCAAAATGGGCTTTCACCTCTAATTTCAATACATCAAACGGATCTTTGACTTGTAGGAGGCAAATTTACATCTACCACCAACTTTCAGCCTATTAGGGATGTTACATAACCAGGCCCGTAGCTACCATTGAGGACACCGAGGTCATGACGGTATAATAAAAAAAAAAAAGGTATTCTGCCATGTGACCTGTATGCAGAATATAAATTATATTATACGGGGAGACATTTATTTTTTATATCATTTTAAAGCAACAGCACAGTAAAGAGGATATTCATCTAACATGATGTATGTAGTTCTTTATAGATCTAGCACCTTAAGTTTGCTCTCAAAGTGCACCAGATTGAAGGATTTTACTTTAAAATGGACAAAATTTCCTCCCCCCACGCCACGCTAAAATGACCTGGGTATTTCTCAAACCCTGGCTACGGGCCTGTACATAACAAGAGTGCTGTCACCTCTCATATCATTAAATGGACCCTGGAGATATCTTTGAATGGTGTCAGGCAAATTAACAGCTGTTGTAATTTTAAGACTAATGAGGCTGTTGCATCAGTCCTCCTAAGATGAGTGCTGTTGGAGGCTTTCTGTGGACGGAATGTGTATGTGTATGTGTATGTGTATGTGTATGTGTATGTGTATGTATTGTATGTTTATGTGTATGTATTGTATGTGTATGTGTTATGTGTATGTATATGTGTATGTATTGTATGTTTATGTGTATGTATTGTATGTGTATGTGTATGTGTATGTATTGTATGTGTATGTGTATGTGTATGTATTGTATGTGTATGTGTATGTATTGTATGTGTATGTGTATGTGTATGTGTATGTGTATGTGTAATATGTGTATGTGTATGTATTGTATGTGTATGTGTATGTGTATGTGTATGTATTGTATGTGTATGTGTATGTGTAATATGTGTATGTGTATGTATTGTATGTGTATGTGTATGTGTATGTATTGTATGTGTATGTGTATGTGTATGTGTATGTATTGTATGTGTATGTGTATGTGTATGTGTATGTATTGTATGTGTATGTGTATGTATTGTATGTGTATGTGTATGTGTATGTATTGTATGTGTATGTGTATGTATTGTATGTGTATGTGTATGTGTATGTGTATGTGTATGTATTGTATGTGTATGTGTATGTGTATGTATTGTATGTTTATGTGTATGTATTGTATGTGTATGTGTATGTATATGTGTATGTATTGTATGTTTATGTGTATGTGTATGTATTGTATGTGTATGTGTATGTGTATGTGTATGTGTATGTATTGTATGTGTATGTGTATGTATTGTATGTGTATGTATTGTATGTGTATGTGTATGTATTGTATGTGTATGTATTGTATGTGTATGTGTATGTATTGTATGTGTATGTGTATGTATTGTATGTGTATGTGTATGTGTATGTGTATGTATTGTATGTGTATGTGTATGTGTATGTATTGTATGTGTATGTGTATGTGTATGTATTGTATGTGTATGTGTATGTATTGTATGTGTATGTATTGTATGTGTATGTATTGTATGTGTATGTGTATGTGTATGTATTGTATGTGTATGTGTATGTGTATGTATTGTATGTGTATGTGTATGTGTATGTGTATGTATTGTATGTGTATGTGTATGTGTATGTATTGTATGTGTATGTGTATGTGTATGTGTATGTGTATGTATTGTATGTGTATGTGTATGTATTGTATGTGTATGTGTATGTATTGTATGTGTATGTGTATGTGTATGTGTATGTGTATGTATTGTATGTGTATGTGTATGTGTATGTATTGTATGTGTATGTATTGTATGTGTATGTGTATGTGTATGTGTATGTATTGTATGTGTATGTGTATGTGTATGTATTGTATGTGTATGTGTATGTGTATGTGTATGTGTATGTGTATGTATGTATTGTATGTGTATGTGTATGTGTATGTGTATGTATTGTATGTGTATGTGTATGTGTATGTGTATGTGTATGTGTATGTGTATGCATGTGTTCGTTTTGTGTGACAGAATTGGGTCAAAGTAAAGTGTTTATTTTAACCTGCTTGATGTACCTACCTAGATGGGTGGTGCCCTCACCAGGACAACTCAGATAGCATCGATCAATCAGTCATCAATCATTGAGAAGCAAACTAATTTTCTTCCAAATATAAATGCAGTCCATCCATACTTCCTTGACTGGTGACTGGTTCAACTTTCTGAAACTTACTGTAAATGTCCCAAGTGGCAAACCCAAACCATCTGGGACATGAGGAGGAGAACACGTTTGATGGAGTGTAATAGCAAGATGATCTGACATGTGGGGCTTCTGGCAAACTTACCCTCTCCTCCAGAGTCCCTCAGCATGGTGTCAGCCACCACCACTATAGGTCTCCTAAGGACGTGCGCCAGGACAAAGACGTGGAACTCCTCTAAACTCTCGTACACAGGCTCGTCCGAGGACTCCGTCCTGCAGACAACAACACAGAGAGACAACTGTTTGCTTTGCGAACGAGCTGCAAAGCTGGAGCTCATCCTAATTTTATTTCTTTTAATTATGTTTTTCAGATTTCCCCCCCCATTTTCTCCCCAATTGTACTTGGCCAATTTTTTCCTCTGCTGCCCCGGTCGCTGCTCCCCCCTCTGCCGATCTGGGGAGAGCCGAGACTAGCACCATGCTTCCTCCGAGACATGCACAGTTGCCAGCCGCTTCTTTTCACCCGATAGCGGGAGCGTCACCGCTAGGACGTAGCACGTGGGAGGATCACGCTATTCCCACCAGTTCCCTTCCGCACTGACCAGAGGAGGTGCTAGTGCAGCGACCAGGAGCCAGGACAAATACCCTCAATCCAGCTTCCCTTCCGCAGAAACCATCAAATCGTGCCTGTACGGACGCCCGACCAAGCCGGAGGTAACACGAAGATGCCAACCTGCGCCCCTCGCGTTGATAGGCAGGGAATCTACCGCTACACTACCCGGGCGCCCGCTCATCATAAT
Organism: Poromitra crassiceps; assembly: GCF_964638095.1. Lineage (NCBI taxonomy): Eukaryota > Metazoa > Chordata > Actinopteri > Beryciformes > Melamphaidae > Poromitra > Poromitra crassiceps. Next base: position 106,760,741 of record NC_139623.1, read on the forward strand.
AGACTATAGTAGACTATAAACATAACCACACTCTTAAACTTAACGGAAACATTTGTGCCTAACCTCAAGGCAGTTACACACCGGGGAAGATGCGAATAAACGTTACAGAATACAGAATAATTTGCAGGTGAATTATTCCCCCAATTATATTCACACCAAACGTGACACGATTTTGTGGTTAAATAGATTCTAAACAAACTGTCGCGGCAAGAAGAATTTGTCAATGTTAAGCAGCAACGATGACATGTGAAGAGTCCAGCTTTAACACTGTGCCAGCGGTGCGTATTTGGCGACCTGAGAGCATTTGGCGAGCTGGAGCTGGTGATGGCGAGCTGAGGGTTGGTTCAAAATGTGTGCCAGGAGTGAGATAATGGTATATAGCGTTTTATAACTGAAGCATGAAGCACTTGGTGTCATTTTATAATGGAGACATGATTGATTTCCCTTTGAATGACGTTTGTAGGTGCGTCCTGTTGTTACCAATACACTGCTGCTGTGTGGCCGCCTGTGTGCTTGATGTGCCACCACAGTATTGTTGCATGTTATTTTGTCTATGTCTGTAGAGAACTGTTCACGCTGCAGACAAAAAATCTCCCAAAAATCCACCTTGATCCAAAAACATATGTGCCGCAATTTTGCTCAGTGGAATTTCGCCGTTGGTATGCATGGTTGCATTGACTGGATATAGGTTTGAAAAATAATATTGACGTGTGAATTAATTGCACAGGGGGGGAAAACGCCCCTGGTCTGTAAGGACCTTTACACAGAAAATGATTTCTATGATCAGTTTTTCGAAGGTGTAGTGACTTATTGACTTTTTGCCATGTGGGATTAATATAGAAAGAGGACTGAGATTTGTTTGACCTCTAAAAACAAGGAATCTAATATTGAGTTAGGGTTATGAAGCGTTGTACATAGCACCTCAATATATCCACCCCACTGCACTTACACTTGGCTAACAAAGTAAGACTTAAGTAGCTCTCCTGATATGCTACAGTGGGTAGCAGACTGACTCAAATCTGGGGCAGCCAGTCAGTTGTGATTATGAGCTCACTTGTTTGTTCATGAATAAAAACATGAGTGTGGCTAGTTGTGGCAGGCTAACAGGCCCCGCATTGTCCCAGCCAGACCTTACCCGTTGGTGCCGTTGGTGCTGTAGTGTATTCTGGGCTCACTGGAGGCTAGCTTCAGTAGCTCGTTCCACTCCTTCTGCCACTCCTCTTCCGTGTACACCAGGCCAGACTGAGGAGCAACACACGCACGCGTGTCGCACACACGCACGCACGCACGCACGCACGCACACACACACACACACACACACACACACACACACACACACACACACACACACACACACTTACTTTAGAGAGGGAATGCTAAATGTCACAAAAGCATGCACTGATACTACATACTGTCTACATAGAAGTAAGATAATCCTCATTGATGTTTTTTTTTTCATCTCCGTCAGTGGAAAGGCACTACTGGTACACAAGCGCTTTTTCACAAGTGTCCGCCTTCACATTCATACAGTGACACACTCAGCAGCCGACTGCAGCCACTGTCCTCTGTTGTTGGTCACTGAGCAGCTCCACTACAGCTCTTGTGGTTGAAGTGAATGACTTGAAGCTAACTCTTATACAGTAGGTATGGATGGGCATTACTCATTCACTGTCCTTGCCTATTTATCCCCAAATGGTCCCAAGGATTCAAACCAGTGACCTTCCTGTCACAAGCTGGCTTCTCTATCCCTTAGGCCAGCGGTTCTCAAACGGGGGTCCCGGGAGCCCCAGGGGTCCGTGGCACTTTGCTAGGGGGTCCGCGAAAGGTTTTCAGGAAAATAAAAAAAACTTTTTTGTGTGTGCAAAAGCTTCATAGTTCAATGAAAATATTGTATGCTTTAAATCTAAAATTCTTCATGGATTACATTCCAATGTAACAACCTATCAATTTAAAAGTCAAGTACGTTACAGTGGAAACAATTAAGCTTAGCCCAAAATCATAAATCAGAATAAGGGGGTCCCCGGTATCTTGTAAGGGCTCCTTGGCTGAAAAACATTTGAGAACCTCTGCCTTAGGCCACCACCGGCCTCATAGCATCATCACAGAGTTATAAAAGAGACCTATGGGCCTTTTACATTGGCACGTTTGGGCGCGCCAAGCCATGCCATGCCATGCCATTTTGCGCTGATTTCTGTTTCCAGTTGAAGAAATGACGTGCCAAGAGGTGCCATACAGCGCTTGAGATGGACATGCTCCGTCCGGAGTGTGGGGCCAAAGTGCGCCGAACCCGCCTCCAAACGGGCTGCGGTGGTGACGTCTCACCAACTGCAGCCGACCCGTGACGACCCCTCTAAATCCTCCTCAAAGAGCTGTGTTGCACGTGTAGTTTGCAATGAGAAACTCTCATGCCTGAAAACACACCTCTTTGTTCTGCTGGGTCTGCTGCCACCTCCACCTGCGCCTCAGCGCCTCCCTCTCCGGGCCGTGATCCATCAACGCATACAGGGACTTCCGCAGCATCAGGTCCCGGTCATGGAAGCCCCACATACCTGCATTGGGACATTGTGACACTTATCAGGCTTGAGTTGTTATCGAGCTATTATGAAATTAACATTAATTAAGAAATGATGCAATATGAAAGATGAAGTATTGTTGCCACAGTATGTGTTATGAATTGTGTTTTTTGGCTACTACTAATTCTGATTGATTCTGATTGATTGATTATTGTTGATGTTGATTATGGAGATTTATGCATGCCAGTTGCTGAAGGGATTGGCTGTGGTGTGGTTTGGCACTTGGCACCCCCACCCCTTGCTATTGTGTCGGGCAGGGTTCACCAGGCACGCAGCTATACGGTTTTAGACCGCTTCTAAGCACTTACCATTGATTTGACTGTTATTTCGTTTTTACTGCACCACTGCCAATAAATGAAGCCTGCGTTAGTTCATTCAAGACATGATGTCATAGGCGACGCCCCAGCTGTACCAACTGACAGCCTCTGTTTGGTTCACCGTTTAACAAATTCTCCAATCACAGTCATTCTCACAACAAGGCGGTCCGTTTAAATAGGGCAGCCACTCACTCACTGATCTGTTCCCCACCTTGCTGATCGTTGCGGCTGCTGGCAACGCTTTGCCACCTCCACCCCAGCCTCCACCTTTTAGATCAAATGCTATCATGTATTGTAGCTCTGGAGTCTGCATGGCTCGAAAAATGAACATGTTTCCATGTCTTGCTTTTAGGCTCCCTCTTTTACTTTCTATGGTTTAAATGTATCTGGAATATTTTATTCCCATGGGGGATTCTGCTTGCTCTCCCTGCTCGGCGTAGCATGCTTGCTGAGCCGAGTTCAGGGAGAATTAAATTAATTAAATATTAAATTAAATATTAAATGAATTCTAAGAGCGGAGCCTTCAACGCCAAACATAATTGTATGCATTGTATTCATAATACAATAAATGGTTAATTCTATGACTTGAGTGTTCTTGAATGAACTTCACTCTCTGGTAAGACTTTCATTTGGAAAGACATTGGAAAATAAATTGGAATTGAATCTAAAGTTGTTGTTGGCATTTACTGGAGTGCGCTTTGGCGCGTCTATCATGGCTGTATGCCTGGGAACCATACAGAGCAAAGCGTCTATCATGGCTGTATGCCTGGGAACCATACAGAGCAAAATGTAACCACCGTTTGAAATCAAGAAAGGATTGCTCATTTACAAGGGCTGGAACAATGCCTAAACATCAGTCTAAGGCCCTATTAATTTTCTGGGCTAGAGCTCCTCAGTGGGTGACACAGGCTAACTGAATTTGCACTCCAACATTTTAAAATGCAATTAGTGCTTAAGCTAACAATGCTCTTAATGAATGCTAATGGAGTGTGAACTTCCAGTGTATTGGGGTCTCGTTTGAAAGGTTACAACACTCACCAAGGGACGCAGCGTGTAACAAGCAATTTCCGTCTCCACTCGTCGCCAGGGGTAACAGACTCTGACAGTTGGGACCCACCCTCGTCCACCAGTTCAGTCGCCCTGCGGGCAAACAGGAAGAACCAGGAACAACTCAGCTGTTTGAAATACAAACATGGCTCAGAACATATCCAAAACAAGCGAGGTAGTTGTAAGTCATGTGTGAGGTAAATGTACTGTATCAACACTACATTTCCATTTTGTCACCTGAAATACATGCTTCAGTAAATAAAATGTTATTCCATAACAAGCTTTACTTTCATGTCAGCAGTTATTTAATAAGAGCATGTAATAATGTATATTTTATCAAAAATGGTTAGGCCATTGAAATGAAACACACTTTTTTCCTGTTATCTTGTGTTGGAATTAAACTCATGGAAGTGCGGACACTTTTCAGCTCCTCTCACCAGCTTGCTCCAAGGCCACCATCATTGACTGCTCAATCAGGTCCCTCTCGATGAAGCCGCGGAAGTCGTCCCGGTAAAGGCTGAGGTCTGGGAGTTGGAACGTGCAGAGCGGTGTGTCCAGGAGGAGCTCACTGCTGCTGCCGCCAGTGCTCGAGACGTGCGACCGCGCCAGAGACACGATGGTTGAACTGGCGTGTGAGATTCCTCGCGACAGACGCTTCTCCGTAGCAGCTGAAAGAGGGAGAAAATAGTTGTACCGTATATTATTTTTTAAGGTATTTCCATTCGTTTAGGTAGCAAACAGTGGAGAGAGACAAGAGACATAGGAGAGAGAGAGAGAGAGAAGGGGGCGATATGTTACAATGGTCATGGTAGTTTGGATAAAGCTAAACCCCTTAATTCACCAGGGCAGGGAAGGTTTTGCTGAACATGCACGGACTGAATAGACGGATCATTTTGTGCAATGATGCATGAAAACTGTCAACATCCAAAACAATTTCCATCTCATGGAATATGCTAAAGCTGCCTGACAAGGATTTGACCAATGACGTTGCAAGTACATGGTGTGCTGCTTCGCCCGCCAAAAAATACATTATGATTCGTTGGGTGGGGCGGGGGCAGCTGACCCTCACCTCCCCTCATGAAGATAGAACACGCAATGCAAATGATCGCAGTGAGTTTGTTCATCTGGTAATCATTGAAGCCAGTGTTTTGGGGGGGGGGGTTGGAGTAATGAATGCTGCACACTAGTGTCCTGGCTCCAGACCGTCGAAGCCACGCCCACTCCACAGTTGTGGATTTGAAAAGGGGAAATGAGTTTATGAGTTGACGCTCAGTCTGAATATCAGGCGAGCACACTAGGGTGACGTGTGTTGTTAATCTATGGGGATGGAAGAACTACATTCTGTTTTGTCCAAAAAAGTGATGTGTACAGTCAGACTACACAATTGAAGGTAGACCAATAGAAATGTTTCACTTGCCAGTGGTCTCACCTTGCACCACCTCATCTTGGCGGTGGAGTAAGGGCCGTCCCACCCTGGCCATCTCCTTCTCAGGGGCGAGATACGTCCTCTCCTCGGCGAACGAGTACGTCAGGTTCCCAGCATGCACCTGTCGCAGCTGCTCAAAGTCGCTGAGGGCAGCGGTGAAATCCCAGTTCTTGCCTGCAGACAGAGGGAACAGACGAGAACAACATCCGGCCTGAGCCAACAGGTCTTAGCCTGACAGAAAAACCTGGTTTCTCTGTCTGACTCCGGTTTCTCCGTCTGACACATCCTTAATTAGTTTAAATATTGACCAAAAGTCAACACGACCATAGGCTCCCTTATCTTCTGTAAAGGCCACTGGCACATTCCTTTGCTATGGTAAATAGCACAGTTTGGAGCAGCTGCAGGTCTTGGCTTGCTGCTGTTCACTGCAGTGCATTACATTTTTAACCCATATTCTTATCTGCAACTTGTGTTGCTGCTAGGCAACAACAGCCCAGCTGACTCCGACTATACCTGCCTTCTGCCCGTGAATGTCGGCCTAACCAAGCAGCAGCTTTCACAGTAAGCTGCTCAAACTGGCTGATGCTCATAAAACAAAAGTGTTTTTTTAGCAGTGGTCCACTTGTCACGGAAAACACTTGAGTGTAACTAACAAGCAGCCCGACTGTAATTTGGTGTAATGTTGTGTTTTTGTGTTTCTTACTTCAATTGAAAGTTGATGTTAAATTTTAAATGAATTAATCGAATGATATAGTAGTGTTTCCCACAGGATTCTGAGAGATTGTGGTGGGTGGACCACAGACTCCCTAGTGTGAGTAAAATACATCCATTTGGTGCACTTTGAGAGCAAAATTAAGAGGCTAGATCTATGAAGAACACTTCAAATCCTCCTTACTGTGCTGTGGGTTTATAATGATCACAAAATAAATGTTTCCCTATATATCCTGCATACAGGTCACTATATGGAATACTGCTTGCTTAAATACAATGGCCCATCGATACCAAAATGACTTCCAGGGGAGAACTCAAATATAAAGTAACATTTTGTAGGTATAAACAAAAGCAAAATAAAATAAAATGGAAATTTCCTAACTTTCATTGGAGTGATATTCAGCCAAGACAATACTAAAGCAGGAGTTTGTATTCAGGTGACTGCAAACTCCTGCTTTAGGTGTCCTGTGACTGTGGGATGGTTTAGTGATGTGAGATAACAGAAGAATGTACCTGTATGAGAATCAAACAAATCATGGAATTTATCAGAAAAGGGGTTATGAGGGGGTTATGATAATGATGAGGCAGCTGACTCTGTCAAATTCCGCTCCGGCTGCAGCTCTCTGACAGCTGAAAACACTATATTCTAACATGTGTCGCACTCGGTGGATTTCTGTCATTAGTAACTGTAAATGCGGCATTAACGTTACCTGCCGTGTTGCCAGAGTGGCGTGGATCGTAATCAACACACAGTGCACTGGAGAAGGCTCTGCCTGTATCATAATCAACACACAGTGTACGGGAGAAGGCTCTGCCTGTATCATAATCAACAGCACACAGTGTACTGGAGAAGGCTCTGCCTGTATCATAATCAACAGCACACAGTGTACTGGAGAAGGCTCTGCCTGTATCATAATCAACACACAGTGTACGGGAGAAGGCTCTGCCTGTATCATAATCAACAGCACACAGTGTACTGGAGAAGGCTCTGCCTGTATCATAATCAACACACAGTGTACGGGAGAAGGCTCTGCCTGTATCATAATCAACAGCACACAGTGTACTGGAGAAGGCTCTGCCTGTATCATAATCAACAGCACACAGTGCACTGGAGAAGGCTCTGCCTGTATCATAATCAACACACAGTGCACTGGAGAAGGCTCTGCCTGTATCATAATCAACACACACAGTGTACTGGAGAAGGCTCTGTCTGTATCATAATCAACACACACAGTGCACTGGAGAAGGCTCTGCCTGTATCATAATCAACACACACAGTGCACTGGAGAAGGCTCTGTCTGTATCATAATCAACACACAGTGCACTGGAGAAGGCTCTGCCTGTATCATAATCAACACACACAGTGCACTGGAGAAGGCTCTGTCTGTATCATAATCAACAACACACAGTGCACTGGAGAAGGCTCTGTCTGTATCATAATCAACAACACACAGTGCACTGGAGAAGGCTCTGCCTGTATCATAATCAACAACACACAGTGTACTGGAGAAGGCTCTGCCTGTATCATAATCAACACACAGTGCACTGGAGAAGGCTCTGCCTGTATCATAATCAACACACAGTGTACTGGAGAAGGCTCTGTCTGTATCATAATCAACACACAGTGCACTGGAGAAGGCTCTGCCTGTATCATAATCAACACACAGTGTACTGGAGAAGGCTCTGTCTGTATCATAATCAACAGCACACAGTGTACTGGAGAAGGCTCTGCCTGTATCATAATCAACAACACACAGTGTACTGGAGAAGGCTCTGCCTGTATCATAATCAACACACAGTGCACTGGAGAAGGCTCTGCCTGTATCATAATCAACACACAGTGCACTGGAGAAGGCTCTGCCTGTATCATAATCAACACACAGTGTACTGGAGAAGGCTCTGCCTGTATCATAATCAACACACAGTGTACGGGAGAAGGCTCTGCCTGTATCATAATCAACAGCACACAGTGTACTGGAGAAGGCTCTGCCTGTATCATAATCAACAGCACACAGTGCACTGGAGAAGGCTCTGCCTGTATCATAATCAACACACAGTGCACTGGAGAAGGCTCTGCCTGTATCATAATCAACACACACAGTGTACTGGAGAAGGCTCTGCCTGTATCATAATCAACACACACAGTGTACTGGAGAAGGCTCTGCCTGTATCATAATCAACAGCACACAGTGCACTGGAGAAGGCTCTGCCTGTATCATAATCAACACACACAGTGTACTGGAGAAGGCTCTGCCTGTATCATAATCAACAACACACAGTGTACTGGAGAAGGCTCTGCCTGTATCATAATCAACACACAGTGCACTGGAGAAGGCTCTGCCTGTATCATAATCAACACACACAGTGTACTGGAGAAGGCTCTGCCTGTATCATAATCAACAACACACAGTGCACTGGAGAAGGCTCTGCCTGTATCATAATCAACACACACAGTGCACTGGAGAAGGCTCTGCCTGTATCATAATCAACACACAGTGCACTGGAGAAGGCTCTGCCTGTATCATAATCAACACACAGTGCACTGGAGAAGGCTCTGCCTGTATCATAATCAACAACACACAGTGCACTGGAGAAGGCTCTGCCTGTATCATAATCAACAGCACACAGTGTACTGGAGAAGGCTCTGCCTGTATCATAATCAACAACACACAGTGCACTGGAGAAGGCTCTGCCTGTATCATAATCAACACACAGTGCACTGGAGAAGGCTCTGCCTGTATCATAATCAACACACAGTGCACTGGAGAAGGCTCTGCCTGTATCATAATCAACACACACAGTGCACTGGAGAAGGCTCTGCCTGTATCATAATCAACACACACAGTGTACTGGAGAAGGCTCTGCCTGTATCATAATCAACACACAGTGTACTGGAGAAGGCTCTGCCTGTATCATAATCAACAGCACAGTGCACTGGAGAAGGTTCTGCCTGTATCATAATCAACACACACAGTGTACTGGAGAAGGCTCTGCCTGTATCATAATCAACACACAGTGTACTGGAGAAGGCTCTGCCTGTATCATAATCAACACACAGTGTACTGGAGAAGGCTCTGCCTGTATCATAATCAACACACAGTGCACTGGAGAAGGCTCTGCCTGTATTGTAATCAACACACAGTGTACTGGAGAAGGCTCTGCCTGTATCATAATCAACAGCACACAGTGCACTGGAGAAGGCTCTGCCTGTATCATAATCAACACACATTGTACTGGAGAAGGCTCTGCCTGTATCATAATCAGCACACAGTGCACTGAAATGGCTACAACTGCTGCTGGGAGATTATCTAAAAAACAACAACGAAAAAGCAATTTTCTCCCCAATTGTACTTGGCCAATTTCCCCCTGCTGCCCCAGCCGCTGCTCCACCCTCTGCCGATCTGGGGAGAGCCGTAGACTAGCACCATGCTTCCTACGACACATGCGCAGTTGCCAGCCGCTTCTTTTCACCTGACAGAGGGGAGCTTCACCGGCAGGACATAGCACATGGGAGGATCACGCTATTCCCATCAGTTCCCTTCCGCCCCCCCCCCCCGAACAGGCGCCCACGACCGACCAGAGGAGGCGCTAGGGCAGCGACCAGGACACATACCCTTAATCCAGCTTCCCACCCACAGACACAGCCAATTGTGCCTGTATGGAAGCCCGACCAAGCCGGAGGTAACACGCGGGCGTAAACCTGCGACCTTCATGTTGGCAGACCTTCATGTTGGTAGACCTTCATGTTGGTAGACCTTCATGTTGGTAGGCAGCATGGAATTTCCCGCTTCACTACCCGGACGCCCTGAGATGATCTGAAGTTGAACATTACTTGGCTTGTGTTAAATGAACCTAACGTTCATCAATTATAAATGCCATGCAGCCCTTCATTCAAAAGTCTCGAGCGCCCTGCCATAAATCATCAATTAACGTTAGTCTCGCATATCCAGACGTATCTTCACACTTGACAGCGTAGAAAGTGTATGACAAATTGACCTTTGTCTCGCAAAGGTAATTATCGAGTCATTTAATCAAAACATGTTTACAAGTTACGACCGCTGCCGATTGCTGAAGATGAACTAACAGTAGCCTTGACGCGTTTCATAGAATGAAGGCTGTCTCACGTCGAAGCTAAACTAACAGATACTGCACATACGGCTGCTGTCCAGTGTCCTGTGTGAGAGAGACAGCGGGGCAAGGTGGGGTTGAGCGAGGGAAAAAACAAAACTCCGCCATCTTGTTATGGCACACCGCCACGAAAGGATCAATGTATGGGAAACACTGTGTAGTGAGACGCATGACTCTTGGGGCTTGACATTTTGTTTTGTTTGTATTGTTTTGTTTATTTCCGAAAAAAAGACATATTGACCTCCCGACACCAGCAGCGGCATAATGAAGTCCCACAATGCTTTGCAACTCACCCTCCAGCAGGTCTCTGGCCAATCCCGGTTCGGCTCCAGTGGAACGGACAAAGTCGGACAGGACTGCGTCCATATCCACGGTCATGTGATCATGAATTCACAGTGTGGCGGTTTGCATCAGGGCAGAGAAAAAAAGAAAAGAAACAAACAAACAAACGGGGACCTGCCCTCCCCAGGAGGGCCAGGATAGCAGGGGGAGGGGGAGCGTGGCTCTCTACCTCACACTACCCGACCAGCCACACCTGAAAAGAGAACAAAGATCAAATCAGATCAAACCTGCCGGAGGCAAAAAAAAAATAATAATCAAAAGTGTAAAACATTTTCTAGAAAGCTTTCCAATAGACCAGGCAAGACAAGAGAGGCATTTCAGAGCTTGAATATTGACAACAACAAATGAGGCACACAGACATAATAATAACCCTGTTCACCCCCTTTTCATGTGAAGCCTGTTTTGGTCGGGGTCCCTTTGAACTTTTGACCTCTGCAGTCACATGTCCCCACCCGTGACAACAGCTGTGGCTCACAGAGAACAGGTTTCACAAAGGTGCTTGCTAATATTTGCATTGAATACCAATAAAAGAGTCAAATGACAACCTGAGTCAGCTAGCTGTGTCATGTTTTTCACAGAAGCAGCCCTACTTCATGGTTGAAATCTCTATATTGTTTTTGTGCAGCACCTGCCCACTTGAAGTGAGAAAAGCTGTCGGGACCGAATCCGATTGCTTCAATCGCGATGATTTTTTTTCTTCAAAGCTTGACAGTGAGGATGCTAAATGTTTTAAAAGATACTTCAATACTCATTTCAAATGTGACTCGCCGTATTGCCAAATAGATCCTTTTTTATGTTTGTAAACGGCGATTCCGTATTTTGTAGGCGGAGCCGAACTGTTTACAGAAAGTGACAAGCTAGCGGGTTGAGCTGTCATAGAAATATGGAAGGTCCGGATGCCTTCTCCACATATTTTAAAGCTTTGCCAGCAACAGACAGGTTATCTTACACAAATAAGCTAACTTGTTCAATGGGGTGAGACAAATAAGCTAACTTTTTCAATGGTGTGAGGTTTCCTGACCCGTACTGCGTACTCACTGTCAGGATGGGTCTAGGATCCAACTACATCGCCAAAGTTGCAGTGCCGGACATCGTCATAATTCCTAGTGGGGAAAGTCCAGCGTCTCTACGGCACAGGACGTCTTTTTTACCCGTATTGCGGGGATCTCTCTAGTTTCGGCTTCACTTGCTTCCTCAGAGTTTTGGTTATGTGTGCGCAACTAACCCTGTGACGTGCCCTCCAAATGGGTCTATAGATCTACTACCTACCGGAGACAAAAGGATTTTCCAGCCAGAGAGCCAGGGCACAAAGGGCATGTGGAGATGCTAACAATGACAGAGATTCAGAAAGAATCCACACTACATCCAAGAGTAAGACAAAGCAATTAGCAAGCAAGCTAAATCAATCAGGGGAAAACTGGATACAGATATTATATGCAAATATGTGCCTGTGTATTCTTCTTATTGGTGTGATATGGATGGATTTTGGATCATACCCACAAATATCAATCCATCCACAATGATTTTAGATTTTGATAAATCTTCAAATAAAAGTAGAATTGGAGATATAATTTGTATGTTATGAGTGTTTTTGATCTGAATTAAAGATACCAATCAAGCTTCTTGTCATATCCATTGTCAAAGTCAAATTTCAATTCAATTTGGTTGACCATCATCATGTGACGTGAGGAAATAATGTGCCACGAAAAATGCCCCCTTTATTAAATGATTTAAATAGGTTATTTCACTTCTCAAATATCAATGGCGGATCTAAAGAACCCGCAGCATCAGTCAGGCACTAAAATCAATGAAGAAACATTATCAAGATAGTCCGAAAAAAGAGGGAGAATCAATGGGCCATTGATACAAAGGATGTAGAAGGCAATCGATGCACACAAAGATAATAAGGATCAAAATAGTCCCAGCTAAAAGACAGACCTATGGGGGCTCAGCTAAAGCCAAAAGCCTTTATTCAACCAAGGAGGTTTTTTGGACCACGCTTACACTTTTTCAGCAGTGCCTTGCATCACATTCAGACAGTTAGGCCAGCAGTTCCCAACCTTTTCCACCTCAGGGCCCACTTGAAAATCTCAAAACTTTTTGCGGCCCACCTCTGATGCCATAAAAAAAATACAGAGGCCAAATAATGCGTTTTCAGAGCACTTGTTATTTTCCAGTCACTAACACAGCATCTGAAACATGTTGAATCGCTGATTAGGCTATATGCAGTACTGTAGTTGGTAACTGATGATCTTCCAGTCACAGCCTATTCTGTAACCTTTAGGCTGACCCGCTGCCCTTCCTGGGTTAATATAATTTATTTCATAGCATGTAATCTGATAAATGATATATTAACTTGATTAATCAGTTTGGCTCTCTTTGAATAGGCCAAGTGTGCATGAAGCAATGTCTCAAACTGAATGACTGTTCAAGAAGCTATTGTAATCTTATCTACCGTAATCTGAAATCTCATTTTAGGGAGGTACAGTATGATTATGGCTAGAAAGAAAGAAAGAAAAGAACAAGAAGATAATCCAAAATGAACCACTTTTTGAATCTTATACACACCAACATACTGACTATTTCATCAAATACAGTGGCCATTCTAAATGAAATAAAAACGATCTATTACCAGTATTCCATGGTGATTATTAGCTATGGAAACTAAAATTGCTAGATTCAAAAATCATGAAGAATCATGAATCTCTGTGTCACCTTGAAGTAAAAAAAAAACAACAACTGCCTAATCTGGTCTGGACTGCTTTTTTCTGCAGCCTCCAGTCATCTATTCCCACCCGTCCCTTGGCTCATCCGCCGTGCGATGTTCCTGCCTCAGCTCTGACTCAGTGAACTCTTTGCCACTGCGCCTGATGAGTCACGAGTTGACTCTTCTTACACCTCTCCATCCTGCTCTCGCTTCATATCTCCTTCCCTCGGTTTCTCTAGCATTATAAAAAGCCACAGAGGCGAGGGGTGGGGGCTTCCTCAGCCAGCAGAATATTTCTAGAGGGCTCTTTCTGCAACGTCAGCCATTCAACAAAGCCTCCTCTACAGGCTCTCCTGCTGTTCTCGCTGCTTGGCAATTATCTGATGTTCACAGACACACCTACAGACATGGAGATGTGAGACGACTGAGGTCACTTAACCGTTCAAAAACCTCACATTTCTACCTTCATCTGGACGTTTGGTGTTCTGTGGACTCACTTTTTGTCTCCAGTTAAGAGTAAAAAAAAATCCGGTTCCAATATTTAGAGTTTGATACTATTTTTAATAAGATATATTTTAGCTACCCGTGCTATAGGGCCATATGAAATCCATTTGATTTTTTCACACATGTTTGGATGATTTGGCTCTCTCAGAAAGCCTCTTCGACATGTCTCTCAAAGTGAAAACCAAGTTGTGAGGTGACGTAAGGGTCGACCTCCCTCTCAAAACACCCCAATCGAAAATGGAATTATTTCTCTTGGCCTATTTTACAATTATGAAATCATTTAGGTTACTACTACAATAATTAAGACTATGTTTGATTTTGATAATTAGGCCTACTTTTATCAATTTGAGCCAAATTTGACAATTTTGCGTTTTTTTTTAAACCAAATTCCATGATTCAGTTCGTTTTTTCTGTATTGCAGAAATCATATGGCCCTACAAAAGCAAATTCCATCATACAGTATATGGTAGAGGCAGGGCTCGACGTTAACTTTTAAAAGTGGTTGCCAGAGTGGTAAGAGCTTTTGGTTGCCCGAATAAAAATATGGTTGCCATTTTTAGTCGCCTTATATTTTGAGTAATTAAGATACTATGCAGTCATAAGCCGGCTTAATAATGACGATGTGACAGAAAAGTAAGTATAATAGGCCTATTCAGTGTGCGCACCGGGTGTAGTAGTAGTAATAATGATAATAATAATAATAATAAAAAGAATAAAAAGAATACATTTGTGTAATTTCGTTTTCTAAACAAATCTTATTTTTTGTTTTTATAATGCATTTGCACTGAAAGGATTTGTTTAACTAATATTTGTGAACTTTCATTTTCATATATTTTTTAACAGTTATTGTTCATATTGTGCTTAATTTATTAATTAAAAGCGTTATTGATAATAAAGTAGCCTATGCCTCCTCATGTTCATTCAGGGATACTATGATGACAGTGGTTTGGGGCCCCCACTCTAAGATGATGCATAGGGCCCCAAAAGGCCCAGAAGCGGCCTTGGCCCGCCGCGGTCCCTCTCTCTCTCAAGATTCAAGATTTTTATTGTCATTCCGTAGTACAAGTATCACGTGTGAAATTCTTGTGCTGTAGACTCCGTTACAACATAGTGCAAAATAACAGGGCATATAGGTGCAGGAAAACAAGAGAAACAACAAGCAATAAGGCAGTAAAGCAATAAAAACAAGACAAAAACAGTGACATAGTCACTGCACGTAGGTGCAAATAGCATAGACATAATTAAACATAATTAAACATGCTGTTTGCAAGTAGGTGCAAATAGCATAGACATAATTAAACATACATACTGGTAGCAGCTACAGTACAGCTACTACATGATTGGCCTGGATTGTTGGGAGTTTATTTGTGTTTGTTAAGGAGTCTCGTGGCCTGCGGGAAGAAACTGTCCCTCAAGCGATTTGTGCGTGCTTTTGGGACCCTGTATCTCCTCCCTGAGGGTAACAGGGAGAACAGGCTGTTGTGGGGGTGGTTTGTGTCCTTGATGATCTTCAGGGACCTCCTGAGGCACCACTGGTTGTACAGTTCCTGCAGTTTTGGCAGCTCACTTCCTGTTACGTGCTGGGCCGCGCGCCTCACTCTTCTTAGCGCCCTGCGGTCCATGGTGGTACAGTTCCCGTACCAGGTGGTGAAGCAGCCCTCACCCCGTATGTGACAGGCAGACAGGCAGACGAGGCAGGGATGTAAAGCATTCCTCATTTCTCAGCACATATACGCGGTGGTAAAAAGTTTTTGAAGGATGTCCTGGTCGAGGTGTATGCTTGTTGTAGGCTACATGCTTTGCAGTATAGCGTTAGTTTTCCGTCCCGTTCAAAGACGCAGGGGTACCTCGATGACTTGACAAATAATTTCCTCGTCCTTTGTTTCTGTGCGGGCGGCCGCGGTTCTTGTTCATTGAATGATCATCTTGCAGCTCGATTTGTGATGTCGATGCTGACGCAAGGTTAGCGACAGCGTTATTAGTCGGGGCTTGCCTTGGACCCATGCAGCCAGACTTCATCTGCTTTTGACATCTTCACGGTGCGTCTTGCAGCCGCTGTGATTGTGTGCGAGCAGCCACCTGTCCGAGTCAGTAGGCTACTCGTTAAACACACCGCACGTGCAGCATCATGCATCACGTAGGTTCCGACTGGTAATTAGTAACATCGTTCCGATTGTAACAGCAATAAAATGTCCCATATATGTCACTCACAAGTCACAAGTATTAAAACATATTTATTTGGTGTATATTTTGCTGTTTGCTGCTGTACATATTTTTTTGCATGTTAAAACGTGGTTGCCACTGTGGCAACCAAAGGCCAAGAAATGGTTGCCCTTTTTTTTTTTGGTTGCCCGGGGCAACCGGGCATCCGTTAAGGGGCAGTGGTGGCCCAATGGTTAGAGAAGCGAGCTTGTGACCGAAAGGTCGTCGGTTCAATCCCCGGGACCGGCAGGATAAATCTGGGTGAGGAAAGCGAAAAGGCAGCGCTTGCCCCTCCCTCATTACCACCACTGAGGTGCCCTTGAGCAAGGCCCTTAACCCCAACTGCTCCAGTGGAGCTGCTCAGTGGCCAACAGATCAGACTGTGGTTGTACTGGTCAGCTTCCAGGTGTGACTGTGTGTGTGTGAATGTGAACAGGGCACTCCTGAAAAAGAGAGCATTGCTCTCAGTGAGACTCCCCCTGTATAAATAAAGTATTTTCCGATAAAAACTTCTATGTGGCTGCCCACTTGCTTCTGAACTGAATCAGACTATGCCCAAAAATGATGTCTTTGTTAAAATGACTACAAACTAGCAGAAATCCTCAGATCCAAATGTAAGTCCCAACGCATGATTTTTCATGACTTAGCATCTATCACATCTGTACAGTCCCAGATCCACTCGCTATTCTCACTCTTTTGGGTAGCAGAATCTAGCATCTCCCCTGCGCCTTTGTTACCATGTAAAGCCTCTTGTGTTTTTAGTTTACTGCATCTTGTAAAGGTAATTGTACGGCTTGATTAGTCTGAGAAACACTGTTATTACTAGCGAGGAGGGGGACTGGCTGCAAATAATGGCGCATCAACTGACAACACAGCGCGCTGATGGCCAAAACCACGGTAAACAGGGAGCTAAATGTGAAGCTCTGTGGACAGAATGTACCCAAGCAGACCAACAAAAGGCTGTCTGTTGTCACTCCAAGCCATTCCTGTAATCCCACTCTGTCGTTGATGTGCCATCCATAAAATCACTCATCAAATTGTCCAACAAAAAGAGGCATTTGTAAGGACAAGCCTACATCCTTTGGTATGAGAGATGTGTCACATGGGTGATCCAACCATACTATTCTAATCACTTCGTAAATTATTTTTTAATGTATCTATAAATAATCACTTGAAATGAACACAGCTTCAAACAGACAACTCCATTTCTGATCAGTTTTGAGACCGTGTTAGCATTTTGATACTTATTACATACAAATTTTAAATCAACGTCATGTTGTCAATGGTTTTGAATTTTGGCCCTGGATCTAACACTGACAGTGATACTGTATGTGCTTACATTGCTAATGCTAGATGCCAGATGTGGCTATTGCTATTTGCTAACAGGCTAGCCTCCTGCTTTACCTCTCTTCTGCACTAGCGTAGGCTAACAAAGCTAAGCTAACCTGAAAGGACTGTTTCATGTTTAGGTTCCTGGGCAGTGCCCTGGGTTAGTGGCTAACATGAACGGCCCTGCTGCCAGCACAGAGCAGAGCAGTCAGTGATTTGTGTCGGGGCTGGCTGAGCTTTTGTCTGGCAGGGGGAGTTACGTAACAGGAGCTGCTGCTGACAACACGTGGGTGCTGAGCTGAGCGCTGGAAGAACGGCCTGGATCACAGGGAGACACAGAGAGGTCACCACAGCCCACTAAAGACACCCGAGGTGGGCTGAACGGCACCGGATGACTGCCCGGACTGTGGATGTGACTTGTTTGCTAGCCTTAATTTAGCAAAGAAAGGTTCGCTGCACAAGCATGCATCCTCTTTTTCAGGAACACCCTCCCTCATATTTTGTGCAGTTACATATTCACAAAAAGTATTGTTCAGTATAGCCTACAGACTTCTATTCCTATAATATTCACAGACACACACACACAGACATATATATATAGTCTGTAGTGCCAAATAATATAATAATATAATAATATATAAATAGTATAACATGCACACATCATACATCACTTCTGAAGAGAACACACTCGGCGCTACTTTGGTTGCCTGGCAACAAACAACACATTACCACTCCAACAACACGTCGTTTCTGCCACTGTTTCAAAGCCTGAAGGGTCACCGATGGCATCACTGTAGCAAATGTTACCCACCTTCAGAAGGCAGCCATTCATGTGCTCAGCCTGTCACATGTATGGTTCCGCATATTGATGCATAATTATCCTCAGTGCAATTCTTTATTTTATGGGTCTTTTCCTTTGACGGGTCAGTTGCAATACAACTCCATGCACTTATTATGTAAGGTGCATCTCTTCACGAAAAAATGTGTAGACCTTTGACTGTTCCTGTTATGTTATTTTGTCATTTGTGTTGTCTTACTATGATGCAGCTGTATGTTGAACTGTTGTGTTGTCTTACTATGATGCAGCTGTATGTTGAACTGTTGTGTTGTCTTACTATGATGCAGCTGTATGTTGAACTGTTGTGTTGTCTTACTATGATCCAGCTGTATGTTGAACTGTTGTGTTGTCTTACTATGATGCAGCTGTATGTAGAACTGTTGTGTTGTCTTACTATGATGCAGCTGTATGTAGCACTGTTGTGTTGTCTTACTATGATGCAGCTGTATGTAGCACTGTTGTGTTGTCTTACTATGATGCAGCTGTATGTAGCACTGTTGTGTTGTCTTACTATGATGCAGCTGTATGTAGCACTGTTGTGTTGTCTTACTATGATGCAGCTGTATGTAGCACTGTTGTGTTGTCTTACTATGATGCAGCTGTATGTAGCACTGTTGTGTTGTCTTACTATGATGCAGCTGTATGTAGCACTGTTGTGTTGTCTTACTATGATGCAGCTGTATGTAGCACTGTTGTGTTGTCTTACTATGATGCAGCTGTATGTTGAACTGTTGTGTTGTCTTACTATGATGCAGCTGTATGTAGCACTGTTGTGTTGTCTTACTATGATGCAGCTGTATGTAGAACTGTTGTGTTGTCTTACTATGATGCAGCTGTATGTAGCACTGTTGTGTTGTCTTACTATGATGCAGCTGTATGTTGAACTGTTGTGTTGTCTTACTATGATGCAGCTGTATGTAGCACTGTTGTGTTGTCTTACTATGATGCAGCTGTATGTTGAACTGTTGTGTTGTCTTACTATGATGCAGCTGTATGTAGCACTGTTGTGTTGTCTTACTATGATGCAGCTGTATGTAGCACTGTTGTGTTGTCTTACTATGATGCAGCTGTATGTTGAACTGTTGTGTTGTCTTACTATGATGCAGCTGTATGTAGAACTGTTGTGTTGTCTTACTATGATGCAGCTGTATGTAGCACTGTTGTGTTGTCTTACTATGATGCAGCTGTATGTTGAACTGTTGTGTTGTCTTACTATGATGCAGCTGTATGTAGCACTGTTGTGTTGTCTTACTATGATGCAGCTGTATGTAGCACTGTTGTGTTGTCTTACTATGATGCAGCTGTATGTTGAACTGTTGTGTTGTCTTACTATGATGCAGCTGTATGTTGAACTGTTGTGTTGTCTTACTATGATGCAGCTGTATGTTGAACTGTTGTGTTGTCTTACTATGATGCAGCTGTATGTAGCACTGTTGTGTTGTCTTACTATGATGCAGCTGTATGTAGCACTGTTGTGTTGTCTTACTATGATGCAGCTGTATGTTGAACTGTTGTGTTGTCTTACTATGATGCAGCTGTATGTAGCACTGTTGTGTTGTCTTACTATGATGCAGCTGTATGTAGCACTGTTGTGTTGTCTTACTATGATGCAGCTGTATGTAGCACTGTTGTGTTGTCTTACTATGATGCAGCTGTATGTAGCACTGTTGTGTTGTCTTACTATGATGCAGCTGTATGTAGCACTGTTGTGTTGTCTTACTATGATGCAGCTGTATGTAGCACTGTTGTCCAGGACACATTTCCTCTCGGGGACAATAAAGTATATCCTGATCCTGATCCTGAATCTGGATGTCCCACGATGAACATCATCATCATCATCATCATCATCATCAACATCAACATCAGTAGTATATAAATGGGAGCAGGGGCTCTGTCTGTATCTCTGTCCCACTGTGATTGTCCCACTGTGATGTCATAAGTCCTACTGTGACATCATCCGTGATGTCATAAATCCCACTGTGTCATCATCAGTGATGTCATAAATCCTACAGCCTGACGAAGACCAGAGGTTGAAACGCGTTGCGTCTCTTGTGCCCTTGTCCTATGAAGATGTATTGTGTATTAACTATTGAGTATACCTGTACATTACTTCTTTATTAATTAAATTCTTTATAAGCATCAAGAAGCTCCCGTTTTTCTATTTACTATAAATCCCACTGTGACATCATCAGTGATGTCATAAATCCACTGTGACATCATCAGCGATGTCATAAGTCCCAGTGATGTCATAAATCCCACTGAGACATCATCAGTCATGTCATAAATTCCACTGTGACATCATCAGTGATATCATAAATCCCACTGTGACATCATCAGTGATGCTGGTCTCATTGGCCACACAGCAGCCGAGAGCTGCAGGACGGTCGGCATTCAACAGGCACGTCATTCTCGGTAAGGACGCTTTCGTTATTGAAACAGACAACATGCATGCTCCTACTGTAGCCTATCTATCTGCATTTGCAGACACTCATGAACCCATATCTTCTCGACATTGCCTTGATGAAAAAACAACACAGCTAAAAGTAATAAGTGCGACAGTGTCAGTGCAGATAGCGCACAACTTGGGCTACGCACCGCCACCTTCCTCTCCCACTCCACACCTGGCACCTGCGTCAGCTCTCCTGCACTCGCTCTCGGCTCCCCTTTGGCTTTATTTGTGGTAAGCATTTTGATTAATCTTCTAATATCATACGAGCATTGGTAACAAGCGCGAGCGATTGATTCATTGATTGATTCGCCCGACATAGGCTGACGACTGCATTTCATTCCAGAGTCACGTTTGGTAGCCTATACGGGAGAGCCAGGATGAAACAGCCAGAAAACTAGAGATAGTCTCACAAAACACTGATGTTAGCCAGAACACACATGATGACTATTATCTCCTCATATATATCATACAAGCGTCGGCAACAAGTGCGAGCGATTGATTCATTGATTGATTCGCCGTAGGCTGTCAATTTACCTCCGCTAAATTGACGACTGCATTTCATTCCAGAGTCACGTTTGGTAGCCTATACGGGAGAGCCAGGATGAAACAGCCTCAGGTTACTCATGTTAGCTGGGCCGGCTGCACACCAAAACACACAGTTTTAATTTTACATGATGACTATTTCGGGACCCCTGAGCGTCACCCGTCAAACGTAAAAATCTGGTCGCCAATTGCACTTGGCAGGTGTTAATTTCAGGCCTTGGTTGAAATGACAACAATGCATTGCAACGGTTTGCAGTAATATGCCGTCATGGCTGCAGAACTTACGGTAATGTTGGTCCACTGGCATGACTTCAAACTGGGGTTGAGTTGAACTGGTTTGTTAGGTACATTGTGCTACTAACACTAAAAATAAATACAAGCATTCTAACGATATTGAACACAATTACAGCCTGGATGATTGAGACTATAAAACAAGTCAGTTCTATAAGCAGTTAAATAAGCGAAAGTGTTGTGGTGGTGATCTCAAAATGCAACATAGCCCTCTCAGGCTGGCAAAGCCATATGAGTCACGAGATAAGAGGCAGAATGCTGCAGAAGGACCTGAAGACAATGAAAGGTGTAAGACACACACAAAGGGGGCGGGGCAGAAAGGCTAGGCCTGTAAAGAGGTGTCAGCACTCCTCATGCTTTGTCATGGCTCATGGCTCATGGTATATTCATGCGAAGGTCACTCAATATGACATGACCCAAATTGTGAGAACACCAAGAACTACATCTCGCTGTGACGGAGAAGAAGCGCTGCACTAAGCTGCCTGTCTGAGCGCAAAAAATATATTCTAGTGAAACAAAAAACAAAGACATACTGTACTGTATGTCATACACCACAAGTGAAATTACAATACCATACTACACATGTACACCACCTCCCCCACACCTCTCATGCCATACACACACCACGCACAGCACTACACAGCACAACACACGACACACAATACAGCACAAGAATACAATGCAACCCCAACACAGCCTACAACACTATACAACACAAAAGTGAGCTAAACACTTTCAACTGAACCTGCTTCTCTATGGGCCCTGGAAAAATCACGCTACAGTAGATAGACCTGGATCTCCCAGAACAGGCAAACGGGGTCACAGACTGTACACTTTCGATAGTAGAAGATTGGCCCTTTTATGTTTGGTCCACTTATATTCACTGTATGGAACATGAGCTTGGCCTTACAGTTAACACATTCACTGCCAGACGTTTTTTTTTTACTGTAGTTAGCTTCTGCCAGAGGGGTTTTTTGAGGATTCTGGCTCATCTTTCAAGACCCGAGGATTCTTTTCTGCTAAGATTTTGTGAACACACAATATCTCAAAAGAACTAATAGAATGTGTGCTTTCTCTGTCTAAAAGAGTTAGTTTGTAGAGTTAGTAGTTATGTAAGCATTAGCAGTTGAATACAGCATGGTTTCAGCGTCAGAAAAATTATTCAGAGATAAACGGCTTTTTGTGAAATTCGATAGAACAGTCACTTTAACCATTCATTTTTGGCTCTCTCTCTCTCTCTCTCCCTCCCCCTCTCGCTCTCTCTCTCTCTCTCTCTCCCTCCCTCTCGCTCTCCCTCCCTCTCTCTCTCTCTCTCTCTCTCTCTCTCTCCCTCCCTCTCGCTCTCCCTCCCTCTCTCTCTCTCTCCCGGAGACGCACTAGGTTTAATCCTAGTGAGAGGGGGAGAGGGAGAGAGAGAGAGAGAGAGAGGGAGGGAGGGAGAGAGAGAGAGCGAGAGAGAGAGAGAGAGAGAGAGAGAGAGAGAGAGGGAGAGAGCGAGAGGGAGAGTTGCTTCCAACTCCTCCCTCCGTGGGCGTTCTTCTTGGCTGCAGCGGCCGTCACAAGCTTGTCACCAGTCTCACTGCTTTGCTGCTGCTGCTGCCTGTCTGCGCGGCCGCTGTTTGAGGAAGTCTGGATGGACTCGCTCGCTTCTTGGAGTTTTGGTTGAGAGAAGCTTTTGCGATTTTGGTCATATTCATGCTGCGTGTTTCAAAGTGTGTTCCACCTGTAATCTATTATGCAAATTTGCAATCCCGCATCGCCAGCAATCAGCGCGAAAACGAAAGCTTTTTCCCCCATCCATTTTCATGAGAATGGCTGCTTTTTGCTTGCCTTCCTCTAGTCAGGAGGGCACTGTCGCCACTTAGTGGCTCGGTGGAATGGGTTGTAAACGTTCGGTGGCTCCAATAATTATATAAGAGATGTAAAAGGGTTAGATGCACATCCCACGGTCAAAAAAAAAAAAATCATTTTTTTGACGTATTAACACGTTGAGTGCCAAGGACGAGATATCTCGTCTTACATAATCCAACCGTTGAGTGCCAAAGACGAGATATCTCGTCTTACATAAACATTTTTTTTTTTTGACGGTGGGACATCAATCAACCCCTTTTACGTCTTCTATATCAATATTGGAGGAAGAGAATGTGTATAATCTATTTTACCGACCACTAAGTGGCGACAGTTCTCTCCAGACAGAGAGAAAGCCAGTCCGCGGGAGAAAGCCATTCTAATTTTCAAGGAAATAGCTGGGCGAAAACTCTTTCGATTTCACACACACACACACACACACACACACACACGCGCGCGCGCACACACACACACACACTCGAGTACCTTTGCGCATAAATAAGACCAGAATCGCAAAAGCTTCTTCAAAGCTCTCAGCCGACACCTCAAGAAACGAACGAGCCCGTTTTCAGACTCGCCCGAGAGCCGCCAGCAGCAGCAGCCCAGAGGAGCAGCAGCAGCAGCAGCAGCAGCAGAGCGGAGTAGGCTGCCTCAAGATTGGAAGAAGGGGATCGCGAAGGAATTTCTCTCCCGTGTCTAACCCCACCCCCCTCGCCTCTCCTCTCCTCTTCCCCGCTCCTGCGATTCCCTTCTATTTTTTTGGGATCTGTGAGGCAACAGAAACTCGCCTGTGACAAAACACTGCAAAGCCACACCTACGGAGGGAGGAGTTTGGAGACACACACACACACACACACACACACACACACACACACACACACACACACACACACACACACAAAACAGTATACAGACTTGCCCAAGGGCACCCATAATCACAGGCACGTGAGGTGGTTCTAAAAATCCATTTATCTCAAAACTCTCTGAAAATCTCTGAAACCATGCTGTACTCAACGGCTAATATCTACATAACTACTAACTCTACAAACTAACTCTTTTAGACAGAGAAAGCACACATTCTATTAGTTCTTTTTAGATGATTGGTGTTCACGAAGTCTTAACAGAAAAGAATCCTCGGCTCTTGTAAAATGAGCCAGAATCCTCAAAAAAAAACCTGGCACAACTTACCTACAGCATTGAAAAAACGGCTGGCACTCAATGTGTTAATACGTCATTGGCAGTCAACCGTTGGATTATTTTTGACGTATTAATACGTCAATGGCAGTGAACGTGTTAAGAGGGACCTGGGGCCTAAAGACCAGGATGAGCGTACTTCTACTTTACCTGAGAAGATGAGACTGCAACGAGCAATGAATCAAAGCTCTAGAATTCTTTTGTTATCTGCACAGCCTCTGGTGAGACGATTACCAAATGAGGAGGGGTGAGTTGTTCTTTCAGGCCATGATGGATGACCAGGTCTATAAATGTGTCAGTTCTATTTTAGTTCAATCACATAAACCTTTGCTGTGATCTCAGCCAATGTAAGACACCCTCCCCGGCCTTGCAAAACTATACGAGTGATGAGATCAGGGGCATAAGGCAAGCAAACAGGCTCAAACTCTGTGGGGCTGGCGCCTGGGCGGGAATGATAAATGTGGCCCAGTGGTCCATCTCTGCACTGGAGAGTGACGGTGGGTTTAGGAAGTGTAACCTCTGAGTCCCAACCTCGGCACGGAGCCGACAGCCAATCAGGGAAAACTGGGAGAGACAGGAAATACATTAGCCTTCCCATTATTGATGCACTTAACTTGCAGACAGAATCAGTCTTGTAATGTTATTATCACGACGTGTGTCAAAGTCAATCCAATGAAGTGCTGAATTTTTCTGCGATAAGCGTAGCTATTGTCCTTAAAACCACAGACGTCCACATCAAATCAAATCAAAAGTGCAGGAGTGAGCAGGGCCAATTCCCTTTCTTTGAGGCAAAGGGCCTGTTCTCATGTGTGTTCCAGAAATAGGGCTGGGAATATGGTGAGCAATCAATCACAGTAAACACCTTGTTTCTGCTGAAGGAAACCAGAGGTGTGGTGAGATGGCTGTCCTTCAGCTGTCTTTATCTGTGGAGCGGAGTGCTGTAATCTGGTTAGTGCCTGAGCCCAGGCAGCCCACACTGACTCATTACATAACCGCTCAGCGCTACATCTGTGAGGGAGGCTGAGCGGCGAGCACGCCGGCCTGGCTTAAGGGAGGGAGACCAAGCCCTAACCCACTTCTTCCCAAGTTTGTGGAGACTGTCTGCAACTCAGCTGAATGAAGCAGCATAAAGCAAGGCACTGCTGCACCTGTCAGCAGAACACGGCTCGCTTCAGCCCCTCGGAACAACAAAACAAGCACTACAGGACAAAAAACACTGGCATGCTTTTTAGGCACGGCACAAGGATATAGCGCTAAGCTAATACTGAGAAGGGTGACGCTGACAAGAAAAAAGGCAAGGCAGAGGATAGCAGCGAAAACCCTTCAAATCAAATCAAATACAGCACAACTTCATGCTATGCTGGGCAACGCCTCTCTAGTGACAATACTGTAGTTGTGTTGTAGCAGTCAACATTACATTACATTACATTACATTACATTACATTACATTACATTACGGTATTTAGCAGACGTCTTTGTCCAAAGCGACTTACAATATCATACCTCGTCAAGAGCACAGAAAAACAGACATGCAACAAAAACAATGACAGTCAGACATCTAGAATAGCATTTGTAAAATGTAGTCAGGGGCGGAACAAGTAACATTAGTAACTAGACTAACAAGTAACAAGTCCATTGGTAGTCTTTTGTTTGTTTTTTGTTTTTGTCTTTCTCTTTCGTCTTTCTTTCTTTCCTTTTTTTTTTTTTTTTAAGAAACGGTGTCAGTTCCAGAAGGGTTCAGGTGTAGCCAAGTTTTTAGTCTACGACGAAAGATAGGTAGCGATTTGGCCGTTCTGACCAAAGGGGGAAGTTCATTCCACCATTGTGGCGCCAGGGAGGTTAAGAGTCGCGATCGGGATGAGCGACCATTGAATCCATGTAGCGGTGGAGGGGCGAGGCGATCTGGATGGGTGGAGGAGCGGAGGGAGCGATGCGATGGTTGGAACCTGACCATAGATTGCAGATACAGAGGGGCTGACCGGTGGACTGCCCTGTAGGCCAGTACCAGTGTCTTGAATTTGATAGGTGCCAGGATGGGAAGCCAGTGAAGGTCGTGGAAAAGGGGAGTGACATGAGAGAATTTAGGTAGGTTGAACACCAGACGGGCTGCAGCATTTTGAATGAGCTGAAGAGGTCGAATGGCAGAGGCAGGTAGCCCCGCCAAAAGAACAGGCGGGAGATGACAAGTGCCTGGACCAGGAGTTGAGTCGCCTCTCTTGTGAGAAACGGACGGATTTTGCGGGTGTTATACAGGGAGAACCTACAGGAGCGCGCAATCGCTGCGATGCAGGCCAAGTTGGACAGCTGGTTATCAACAACATAACGGATAAGTCAGAGTCAAGTACGCTCACTCATATGGCACAGAAAAGCAGGCGTGCTTGTGTGTGTGTGGGGGGGGGGGGGTGGAGCAGTCGAGATCACAGCCAATTTTTACATTTTCTGTAGCATCGTTTGCCTTCAAAAGCATCTGGATACATCATATTGCATAATGCCATAGGATTGCTAAGCATCACATAGGAAGGTCCCCCCAGGCTGGGACAAGACTGCTGCGTGGAGGTTTGGATAGTAAACGAATCAATGCTCTCTGCCTCCTTTGTCAAAGTCAGAACTAATGTATTTATAATGTACTTTTAACAAAACAGGTTTGTTTGTTTGTTTGATTGATTGATTAATTGATTGATTTTATTCACACACATCGTCATCATTTGGTACATTACAGTATTCATAACATAAAGGGTTGCCCCAAGGAAACTATTTAAAGCTTTTAGGAGGGGGCCCAATTACTCAGAAACATACAGTAATAACATACAGAGAGACATACAACAGACAATCCTAGTATTTTAAATACATCAGTAAAACGTCAAAAGTTAACATTCAGGCACTCATCAGAATCTAAGGTACAGTACAGGAATAAATCAAGACAAGAAATTTATAGACAGGACTTCCATATGTGAACAGTAGTTAATCATATGTAGATAGAAGTTGCTTCTTTAAGTTTTTCTTAAAGGTGGAGACAGAATATGACATTTTTAGGTTCACATCAAGCTAATTCCAAATCTGCGGTCCTCTGCACATGTAAGGGTTTGAAAAACGTTTTGCAATTGTTTTGATATAAAACAGACACCCCCCATATTTTTTTATATTAAGAACTTCTCTAACATAATCTAAGTAAATGCAGTGTGAATTTGCACTACCAACTCAGTAGGTGGCGCTGTAGCGCTTCTGTGGATCAGGCCGAGAGACCGGAAGTACAAGCCCTATCTAGCGCGAGAGGTCAGAAATAAATGGCGCTGGCTTGGTGAAAACGTTCACTCATCGTCTCTCTCTCCTTATTCATCCACAGGTACTGTAAAACACCTTAGAAACTCTCTAGTTTATCTTTACATAGAGGGGAATGCTTAAGGAACTGCTTTGTGTTGTTTGGGGCACTTGTGACGAACGTAGCTATTGTTTTGGTCTGTAGTTGATTGAAGTTGCCCAGTCACGAACGCAATGCAATTCAGGTGGTAGTCGCCTCCTTTATGTAACGTCACCCTACATGCAATCAAGCAAGGTTGTAAATGTAGTCTAATGCTGTGCATCCCGCAGTAATGTTTGATCATTTAGAGATGTGGGTTTATGTTGTGTATGTGTCATGTTAAAATGTGTTAGTACTTTATCAGTGTTTACAAATTAGATGTATTATTTCTAGAGTAACTTTATGCTTGTTCAGTTGCCGCAGCCATATTAAGCACCTTGTCACAGAGTACTAGTGAATAGATATACAACATAATATTACAACAGTTTTGATACAGTAATGGCCGAATTATTGTTTTAGTTGAGAATTTGGTATTTTGATATCAATAGCGTATGTTTCAGTAATGGGACCAATGCAATTATTATTTTCAAATGGTTTATATTTTATTTGGTACATAATCTATTTTTTTATGAATACAGTATGCATCTGTGTATATAATGAAGTCTATAGACCAATATGGAAAGATGTGTTTTTCTATTGTTTTTGAAAGTAAAGTGAACATAAAGAAAGTGAATAAGTGAATTAACATAAACATGTTGATGTCAGAAATAAATGGCGCTGGCTTGGTGAAAACGTTCACTCATCGTCTCTCTCTCCTTATTCATCCACAGTCACCAGCCAGTGGTCCAAGGATCCACGGTGCTCTTTCATAGGCTGTGTATCTCATGGGCCGGAGCCAGATAACCCCTAGGTCTGGCGCCGGTTACACACACACAACACTGAGGCTGGTGCATTTTAACCTTTGTTTTCCCCCAGTGATTAAGTGTTTTTCTCTAGTGTTATAGGTGTGCAGGAGAAGGCAGATTGGAACAAGGTTACATCATTTATGATTTAATTTATGGACAATTTGGTACATCATATAAGCATTCTGGAGGTAATTATACTCTACAAGCCTCAAAAGGTTATAGCGGCGGAAAAGATTCGGACCACGACAAGGCACGTATGACTTTCTTTTGGAGAATCTGTAGCTTTTTTAAGTGGCTTGGAAATGTGTTGCACCAGATGATGACATTAGAGTAATTTACATGAGGCTCAAATAAGGTTTTGTATAGGGTAAGAAGTGCAGATAGTGGGAGAAAATGTCTCAAATTAAAAAACAAACCAACATATTTAGACAGTTTTTCCATTAGGACATCAATATGACATTTGAAATTAAGAAATTCATCAATGAGGATCCCCAGGAAGTGTCTACTTTCATAAGTTCACTATTTAAGATTTGTTAGAGTTCATTCGGATTCTTGTGGGACAAGAACAAGTTGGTGTCATCAGCAAAAAAAACCTTATGCAATATGTGCGAGGAATTAACAAAGTCATTACTATACAAAATGAAGAAAAGCGGCCCCAAAATGGCACCCTGGGGAACCCCGTATTTGATGGATTTATTGATTTGTGGTCGTTTACGTAAACATATTGATGTATACCACAGTCGCCTTTATCAATGCCGTCATTAATCTTTTCAATTGGATCAAGTACAGCATACAGGTGGTGCTGTTCTTCCTGAAACCATACTGGGACGGCACAATGATGTTTAGCTTGTCCAGGTAGCTATTCAGTCTATTGTGAACTACTCTTTCCAGAATCTTGGAAAGAGCTAGGCAAAATAGAAATTGGACGATAATTACATCAATCGTTCTTATCACCAGATTTAAAGACCGGTGTGACTCGCACTTACACAATTTTCGCCATTTTTGGCACTACTCCGGAAAGTAAAGATAGGTCGATACAATAAATGAGAGGTTCAACAATTACATTAACAATGCTTTTCAGGATTCTGCTGGAGATTTTGTCAGCTCCAGCCAAGTTCGAGCTTTTCATGTGCATAATGATAACTTCATCACAATCAGTTGGTTTCAGGAAGAAAGAGTTCAGATAGTTACCAGACAGGTAATGTTTAAAAGAGGCACTCTGAGGTTGGCTGATTTGACTAGATATGTTTTCTCCAATGGGCACAAAATAATAATTAAATTTATCTGCAAGACTGGCGTTTCTGGTGATGTTGCTTGTGGTGTGTAAGTGCATGCGTGTGTTATCTATGTCGGGGAGCACAGTGGTTTTTTGGCACCTATTTAAGACCTTGTTTAGTATTTTCCAAGATTTATTTGAATCACCCTGTGACACTATTATAAGTTCTGTATAATAATTGCCCTTTCTTATAATATGGGTAAGTTTATTTAATAATATCACCAATATACCATTTTTATCACAATGGACAAAAACCATGTAAATAAAAATGAGAAAGAGCAAACATATCATGAAATGTAAGATTCTGTCAGCTTGCAGTTCCTGCTCTGCTTGTGAACTGCTGCCTTGCTAATGCTACCATCAATGCCCCCCCCCCCCCCCTCATCCATTCAGCTGAGGAAATGTGCGTGACCAGTACAGATGGTGCGCAGCGGACTAATGTTTTTAGTTGTTACCGGTTTTCACCTCAGAAATCAATACAGTT
The DNA here is from genome assembly GCF_964638095.1 of Poromitra crassiceps. Taxonomy (NCBI): domain Eukaryota; kingdom Metazoa; phylum Chordata; class Actinopteri; order Beryciformes; family Melamphaidae; genus Poromitra; species Poromitra crassiceps. Next base: position 106,791,153 of record NC_139623.1, read on the forward strand.
AATTGGAGTCTGACCATTTCCCTGGACGGAAGGAAATACTAGTAAGCTGGTCATTGGAGAAAAATCTATGAAACCCACTGAACTGCAGCGACATGGAACACGTGAATTATAAGAAATAGTCGGCCGCTTCAAGTCTATTAGCTGAAAAACTGCTTCTTCGTGTGAATCGAAGACCACTCAAGCTTTTATCGGAGGGAGAAAATAATGCAAACGCCGCAGCAAGAATGAATGGCTATCTTTTCCTCCCCATATAAGGACATTAGTTATCTTTCACCACGCGCATCGGACAACACTGTAAGAAGTGTAAATTATTAACAAATAACAAGATAGCCTCCTTTATCACAAGATAGCCTACTGTAGTTTATCTTCAAATACAAAATATTCAATATCTCATTCTCATGTGGTGAGATGATTTGGGGAACCTCAATCTTATTGCAAGAAAATGTCACTTGGTTTCAGAAAATCTTTTAAATGAGTGAGAATATCTCCCAGGGATTTTTTTTTGCCACCTATTTCTTTTAAATAAGGTGTTATTGCTGAATACAAGGCTAATTAAGTCAGACTTTTTTTGCAGTGTAAAATATGGAGCTTGGACATTCCAAACCTGATGAAGGCCTGACCATCAGCTGTAGGCGGCTGTGTGTGAAAACACCGGGGTGAATGCACACAAAGACAAACACAGAGACACACACACACAGCTGATGTCAGAGATTCCACAGCATTTCCCACCCTCTCGGAGGCCGTGTCACTGAAGCTAGCCTAGCCTGAAGCTGTCCAGTCACACTGAAGCTATAGGTCCAGTCACACTGAAGCTAGCCTAGCTTTAAGCTGTCCAGTCACTGTGAAGCTATAGCCTGAAGCTGTCCAGTCACACTGAAGCTAGCCTAGCCTTAAGCTGTCCAGTCACACTGAAGCTAGCCTAGACTGAAGCTGTCCAGTCACACTGAAGCTAGCCTAGCCTGAAGCTGTCCAGTCACACTGAAGCTAGCCTAGCCTGAAGCTGTCCAGTCACACTGAAGCTATCGCCTGAAGCTGTCCAGTCACACTGAAGCTATCGCCTGAAGCTGTCCAGTCACACTGAAGCTAGCCTAGCCTGAAGCTGTCCAGTCACACTGAAGCTAGCCTAGCCTGAAGCTGTCCAGTCACACTGAAGCTAGCCTAGCCTGGAGCTGTCCAGTCACACTGAAGCTATCGCCTGAAGCTGTCCAGTCACACTGAAGCTAGCCTAGCCTGAAGCTGTCCAGTCACACTGAAGCTAGCCTAGCCTGAAGCTGTCCAGTCACACTGAAGCTAGCCTAGCCTGAAGCTGTCCAGTCACACTGAAGCTAGCCTAGCCTGAAGCTGCCCAGTCACACTGAAGCTATCGCCTGAAGCTGTCCAGTCACACTGAAGCTAGCCTAGACTGAAGCTGTCCAGTCACACTGAAGCTAGCCTAGCCTGAAGCTGTCCAGTCACACTGAAGCTATCGCCTGAAGCTGTCCAGTCACACTGAAGCTAGCCTAGCCTGAAGCTGTCCAGTCACACTGAAGCTATCGCCTGAAGCTGTCCAGTCACACTGAAGCTATCGCCTGAAGCTGTCCAGTCACACTGAAGCTAGCCTAGACTGAAGCTGTCCAGTCACACTGAAGCTAGCCTAGCCTGAAGCTGTCCAGTCACACTGAAGCTATCGCCTGAAGCTGTCCAGTCACACTGAAGCTATCGCCTGAAGCTGTCCAGTCACACTGAAGCTAGCCTAGCCTGAAGCTGTCCAGTCACACTGAAGCTAGCCTAGCCTGAAGCTGTCCAGTCACACTGAAGCTAGCCTAGCCTGAAGCTGTCCAGTCACACTGAAGCTAGCCTAGCCTGAAGCTGCCCAGTCACACTGAAGCTATCGCCTGAAGCTGTCCAGTCACACTGAAGCTAGCCTAGACTGAAGCTGTCCAGTCACACTGAAGCTAGCCTAGCCTGAAGCTGTCCAGTCACACTGAAGCTATCGCCTGAAGCTGTCCAGTCACACTGAAGCTAGCCTAGCCTGAAGCTGTCCAGTCACACTGAAGCTATCGCCTGAAGCTGTCCAGTCACACTGAAGCTATCGCCTGAAGCTGTCCAGTCACACTGAAGCTAGCCTAGCCTGAAGCTGTCCAGTCACACTGAAGCTAGCCTAGACTGAAGCTGTCCAGTCACACTGAAGCTAGCCTAGCCTGAAGCTGTCCAGTCACACTGAAGCTATCGCCTGAAGCTGTCCAGTCACACTGAAGCTATCGCCTGAAGCTGTCCAGTCACACTGAAGCTAGCCTAGCCTGAAGCTGTCCAGTCACACTGAAGCTAGCCTAGCCTGAAGCTGTCCAGTCACACTGAAGCTAGCCTAGCCTGAAGCTGTCCAGTCACACTGAAGCTAGCCTAGCCTGAAGCTGTCCAGTCACACTGAAGCTAGCCTAGACTGAAGCTGTCCAGTCACACTGAAGCTAGCCTAGCCTGAAGCTGTCCAGTCACACTGAAGCTATCGCCTGAAGCTGTCCAGTCACACTGAAGCTATCGCCTGAAGCTGTCCAGTCACACTGAAGCTAGCCTAGCCTGAAGCTGTCCAGTCACACTGAAGCTAGCCTAGCCTGAAGCTGTCCAGTCACACTGAAGCTAGCCTAGCCTGAAGCTGTCCAGTCACACTGAAGCTAGCCTAGCCTGAAGCTGTCCAGTCACACTGAAGCTAGCCTAGCCTGAAGCTGTCCAGTCACACTGAAGCTAGCCTAGCCTGAAGCTGTCCAGTCACACTGAAGCTAGCCTAGCCTGAAGCTGTCCAGTCACACTGAAGCTAGCCTAGCCTGAAGCTGTCCAGTCACACTGAAGCTAGCCTAGCCTGAAGCTGTCCAGTCATCACTCGGTTTCTGCCTCCCTATTCTGCTTGCTGCCTCAGAAACAGATCCATCTCAGCAATCAACCCTCTTCTCCAAAAAGGCCTTCAGGGGCAAAACTGGACACACAAAAACCAGATCCACTCACAAATCAGGACATCAAGCTTTATTGATTGAAGTGCTGAGGCAATCTTGTGTTGTAGTAGCTTCCAACCATCTGCTTGAGCTATTGAAAGTAACTAAATAAAGTTCAGCTCATCTAAAAATAGCTGACATAATCCCCACATGTGGGATAAAAAAAATTAAGCATTCACAAAGTGGTCTGGGTCTATTATTAGTTAAGGCTCTTTTAGTTAAGGTATTTGATAGGTATAGGCTGCTAAAGGGCACTTTCTCCCTCAATGGCCATTAGTTGCTTCGATTGTTTACTCTGGACCTCTATCCTTACATAAGCTACAACATTTTGTACTCACAACTAGCAAATGCACACAGAAAATCACCACCTAATCTGTGGGAGGTGCTAGAATTACAGCAGCCTCTTTTCACTCTCTATTTCACTCTCTATTTTTATTTTTTATTTTTTTAACAGTCTAAAAATAATCCCCTCATAATCACAGTTTAAAGATAGAAAAGTCTGCACCGTGCGGAGTTCCACAACAGCAGACAACTGACACAGACACCACGAGGGACAAAACGCTCCGGTGAACGCCTACATGTGTCATGTCTCAATTAAAGACAATAATAAATGGGGTGACATCAACTGTGTTCTTGTACACCAGAGTGACTGCCTGATAGGGGTGGGAATCACAAGTTTGATCACAATGTGATATTATATAGATTAATTGGACAACGCAATGTTTGACAATATCACAAGATCTGCCACGATACGATTTCGATGCGATTTGATTCAGGGGGCTGCCGTGGATATTAAGACGATATGCATTGATTTATATCCGAAAGGGGAGCGAATTTCCTCTCCCTCTTTTTCTTGCGTGCTTGCTATGGTGCTCGCATTCTTTGTATGCAGAAAGAGATGTGTTTTGGTGGAAATGGTGAAACAGATGTGGCGTGGCATTTCAAAATAAAAGAATAAAAAGAAAGGATTCCACACACTTAATCTATGCAAAAAGCTCACTTTATTGCTAAGCTTTAGGTCTATGAGACCTTCATCAGAGCATAGATGATGATGTATGCTCTGATGAAGACCCCAAATGCTTAGCAATTAAGTGAGCTTTTTGCTTAGATTTAAGTGTGCGGAAACCTTTCTTTTTATTTTCTACTCATTTACGCTTCCAGCACCTTAACAAAGATTGGGCCAGGTGGAGCGGTAGTTATCCTGCATAAAATAAAATCATAGCAATAATGTTTATTTCTTATGGCGTCATGGCAATTTATGTTTGCATTGTGCATTGATGCTATTGGATTGCTCATCATTGAATCGATGCATCACAGATTGAAGTATCATCCCACCCTTACTGCCGATCTTTTTTCTTTCTTTTTTAAGCAGTCAGAGAATGATATCTGTCAGGCTGCCTCTGGGTGTTGAGCTGAACTGGGGGACAGCTTAACGGGTACAGCAAGGGTGCTTTTATAGTTGGTTTCCATCTGTGCCTCTTGCTGACATTCACTGCAGCACAGCAGCGACAGCCGAGTTCAGCCAGTTCAAATGGGCAGTGTTAGCTCGTGTGTTTATCAAAGTGTCTGAGAGCTGATGTCATGGTGTAGCGGAGCATGTGGACTTAGCCTACTGTTTCCTACAAATCCTGCACAGCATACCAAGCGTACCAAGTGCTTGGTACGAGAAACACTGTTTACAGTTTGGCAACTCAAATTCTAATGGGCAAATGTTGAAAATGTATTTGTTTGTTGTTACTATTTCTTCACTCTGATAAGGATGTTTCTTGATCCATAACAACTGTGTATTTGTGGATGACATTTTTCACAAGTAATTTAATTTGAGTGAAGGAAAAAGTAATCCCATCAGAGCCATACCTCTTCATGTAGAGATCCTAGTGACAACAACTTTCCCTCAACTTTTGTTGTTGAAAAATAAATGGCCTCAGAATTTTTTCAAATGGGACGACTTCACGTCCTCCCATGACCATTGACTAAATACTTTGATGTCGATATTGCGACTAGGGATGTTCATCAATAATCGAAAATCGATAATTGATCGTTAAGGAATTGATTCGATCATGTGGAATTTTTATCGATTTTTAATGTTGTTTTTTTATCAAATCAAATAGGCCTAAATGTGCTCAAACGACAGTATAAGATTTCACTACGTGGTCGCAACCAGGTGAGGGCGCAATGGGACTATGAGACAACTTCAGAACATCTCTGGGTGGGGCTATGGGCGTGGTCTCACTGGGCTTGCTGGTGAGAACATCACCAGCACATTGTCAGCTCTCAGCCAGACGAGGAAATGAAGCGAGCGAAGCAAAGTTTTGTTTGGGACCATTTCGAGTTAAAAGACGACATTGTTCATTGCAAGAACTGTGATGCCGTTTATAAGTACAACACGGCTAGACGCCAATGATTCACCACTTGAACAGCGTAGATCTGAGCCTGGTTAACGAGGAAGGCGCCTCGTCCGGCATGCAGAAAAGATCACCCGTCTGGAACCTTATCGAGACCTGATCAATGTGATTGAGCCAGCTATACTATGCGCTTCCCTCACGGAGCACCATTAAAGGCCCTTAGGCGGATTGAAAAGCGCTTCATAGCGCTTCGCACATAGGCATTTTGTAAAAAAAACAAAAATACAAAACATATTAAAAAATCTATTATTATTAACTCATTGAGTGCCAGCCACTTTTGGAGAACGGAAGCTCACAGTGCCAGAGTTTCAGAGCGTTTTCAGTGATTTCTCGAGGCCCACAGAATATTGTGTGATATTACTATGTAAACACCGAACACGCACAAAGAACGAGGAGACTCTCTTCTATCATCTGCAAAAAAAAGTTTATTGATCCCATTTTGCGTTCTTTAGTTATGAGCCGGAGAAGATAGGCTGTTTTGAGCAAAAAGACAGGTTTCAAATTATAAGCTGAGATATTCAGCCTTTTGTGAAATGCAGCATTTCAAGCACATTCACTGACGCTAGCTAATATTTTCTGATGTAGTGACGTGGTGTAGTTCTGTGGAGCCTGCGTGCCCCACCCCCCTCTCCCCGCCTCAGCTGCAAACTCCTCCCCACACGCACCCAGTCTATTTTCGGACCCTCTGTTTTTGCGCCGGGCGGCTCCCAGCGCGACAAGGAAATGCCAAACGGGACTGCAGGGATAGGTTTGGCCCTTCGGCGTCGGGTGCTGCCTTTCTGGCGGGTAATCGTGTGGAGAAACTATATGCAGACAGACAGACAGAGGCAGAGGAGCTCAGTTGTGTGCGCGGATTGACTGATGTTCGCAGCCCGACGTCAGCTGCAGACAGAGCAATCTATATGGCTCTGGCTGCAGCATGCATCTGCTTCTCTTTGATCACGGCTTTTTGCTGCAGTTTTCCGGACCTTTCTGTAATCTGGAGAGCACTGTCGCCACCTAATGAGTCCGTAAAATAGGTTATACACCTTCAATAGCTCCCATATTTGTACAGGAGATGCCTGATGCTTTGATCCACGTCCCACCGTCAAAAAACGCAATTGACGACTTTAGTCGTCTTTGGCACTCAACGTTACTAAAGCAATTGACGACTAAAGTCGTCATTGGCACTCAATGAGTTAACATTATCGATAATTGATAATTGATCGTTAATTTTCCCGAATTTCGATTATGATTTTTTTTCGAAATGAACATCCCTAATTGTGACAATATTGTAAAGATAACTATTGGTGCTTTCACAAAATATTTACACAATGAGATTTTTGATAATCATCAGCAATGTGGATATAATGACTAAGTGGGTAAAGGCAAATAATAGAACAGCTAGAACAATCTGGTAAGTTCAGAAAATGACATCACTTTACAGCAATGCAGCCTTAAAAACCAGGAAAAGACAACACTTATGCCATATCGTGATATCCAAAATCTAAGACGATAGTTCGTCTCATATCACAATATTGATAGAATATCGATCAATATGTCGCCCAGCCCTAATTCAAACCGATATGGCTCTGACTGAGTCTAGATAGGATGGCCTTTTCCTCTTCCTTCTCTTCCCGGGCGGACGCCGATATTGAGCAGTCTATTAGAGCTGGCCTCTGAGGTTCCTGGCCTGCACCCTGGGCACCCCTTCCTGTTCTCTCCTCTCCCACATTTCCCATTCCCTCCGCACCTCCTCTCTTTCCATGCTCTCTCCTCCCCCACATCCCACCGCTCTCCCCCCTCCCTTCTCCTGCTCTCTCCTCTTTCTCCCCTCCTCTGCTCCTTCCCCTCTCCTCTCCTCCCCAATTTCCCCCATTCCCTGCTCTCTCCTCTCTCACATTTCCCATTCTCTCCCCACCTCCTCCCTCTCCCTGCCCTCTCCTCCCCCACATCCCCCCGCTCTCCCTCCCTCCTCCCCTCTCCTGCTCTCTCCTCTTTCCCCCTTCCCCCACTATTCTAAAGCATAGTACCCATTCTACTCCAAAGCATGGCACCCATTCTATCCCCTCCCACTATTCCGCCACTATTTAAAGCATGGCACCCATTCTACCCTAAAGCGAGGCACCCATAAGCTCTATATGTGAACATGTGTTTATTTGGCAAAGGGATTCACTACTAAAGGCTTGCAGCCAATTAAATTAAGCATAGTTTGGTTGCTAAGAAATCGACATATGTCCGTTTGCAAAATGTGTGTCTATATTTCTCTATCATATAATTGTTCGATGTGTTATTATTACTACTGTAATTTGTTACTTTCCCTGTTCTCTCCATATACTCCACCTGCTCTCCCTCCCCACCTCCTCCCTTCCCGAACCCCCCCCCCCCTCCACTTTTCTAAAGCATGGCATCCATTCCATTTTAAAGCATGGCACCCATTCTCTTTCTTTCCCCCTTCCCCTGCTACTTTCCCCACCTCTCCTTCTCCACTCTCTCCTCTCCCACATTTCCCATTCTCTCCCCACCTCCTCCCTCTCCCTGCTCTCTTCTCCCCCACACTCCCCCGCTCTCCCTCCCCCCTCCCCTCTCCTACTCTCTCCTCTTGCTCCTTCCCCACCTCCTATACTCTCCAACATTTCCCATTCCCTCCCCACCCCATCACTCTCTCACACTCCCCCTGCTCTCCTCCCTTCTCCTGCTCTCTCCTCTGCTCTATCCTATATTTCTATATTTTCTATATTTCTCTATCAATTGTTCAATGTGTTATCTTTATTCTGTAATTTGCTACTGTTGTGTCAGCTAGAATTAGCTAGACATATTCTCTGTGAAGCCCTCTGAGACATGCTTGTGAATTAGGGCTATAAAAATAAACTTGACTTGACTTGACATGTCACTGTAGTCAGGCCCAGTCTATTGGAGCTGGCCTCCGAGTAGGCTTGCCGCGATTTTAGGTGTTACCGGTGTTACACAGTGTTGGGGGATACACCGATTACATAACGTGCCCACCGGTAACACCTTTTGTTTTTATGGAGGAAGAATTGAAAGGAAAACTCCGCAGTTTCAGCGTGCGCCGGTGTAAATTACAAGCGCTCCCTCTCGGCTGCAGTGTGGCTCCGCTGTTATGGTTAGACCAGCAACTAACGTTAGTTAACGCTATACATCTTATGAACACAAATGATGCGCTCCTCATACACATGTAGGTAAGACCCTTAGCTAAGCCTGCATGCGTGTGCATACTGTTGTCACTGCGGGCCATCTCTGGAAATGTGCCTTTTTTTCCACAGCGAAAAGTCGATGCTAACTTATCATCAATGCTAACGGGAGGGAGGACTTACCAGCATTCAGTCATTGCCTGCTTACTGCTGCTTGCTGGTATTGTTAATCCCATGTCAGAAAAAGTCTCCAGGTGTGTCGCTAACATCAGTTTCTCTTGAGAAAGATTGTCTCCACGGGCGTCTGAAAAGTTGTCTAGAGTCAGATGTAGCCATGAGTTGTGATGCAGCCAGTGTTGTATATGACTGTGAGCGTCCATGCTAACGTTAGTACTTTAAACAGCAGCAGCGTGCGTCTTGTCTCTATGAACCTACAGAATGGACGGTTAAAGCATAGACTCTTGCTTACTTTAAAACTTGTATTATCAACATACATATAACGTAACGTTCGCTCTAGTCTAGCTGCTATGGATACCCGACTGGTGTCTCACTGTTATTGTTCCCGGGAACAACATGCACTAGTAGGAACTAGGGATGGGCATTTCTAGCAAAAACACTATTCGAAATTCGCTGGCCAAATTCGAATTTAATTCGAAATTCGAAAAAAAAAAAAAAAAATGTTTTTGTTTTTTTGTGAGTGAAATGTTGCATTGTCTCCCCTGATTCTAAGTCTACGGCTTTATTAATTAATATAAAAAGCTTCTGCTGTGGATTTTTAGCTCAAACAAGCATTGCACCACTGAAGTAAAGAACATGTTACATGACATTGACATTTTCGAAAATAAAAAACAGTTTTGACAATCATGAGTGGTTCATTAAATATTTAGTAGGCTCAGGTCTGAGTGCCAAAGGGGTGCCAAAGTCACCCCCTCTCCCTCTTCATGGGATTTCATCCGCCATTCATTTTTCCATAAACCTAGCTTAAAATGCTTATAAAAATTGTTTTACTTGCTCAAACCAAGCGATTTGACTATACTTAGAATCAGGGGAGACAATGCAACATTTCACTAAAAAAAAATTTTTTTTTTCTTTCCGAATTTCGAATTTCAATAATAAAAGTCGACCTTGATAATAACAACGATTATTCGAAAATTCGAAATTCGATGCCCATCCCTAGTAAGAACTAACATTCCCGGTGTAACCGGTAATACTGGTGAGGTCACGTACTTATTATTCGGTGTGAAAATGTTCACACCGTGGCATCCCTACCTCTGAGGTTCCCGGCCTGCGCCCCGGGCATGTCACTGTAGTCAGGCCCAGTCTATTAGAGCTGGCCTCTGAGGTTCACTGTAGTCAGGCCCAGTCTATTAGAGCTGGCCTCTGAGGTTCACTGTAGTGAGGCCCAGTCTATTAGAGCCGTTCTATTAGAGCTGGCCTCTGAGGTTCACTGTAGTGAGGCCCAGTCTATTAGAGCCGTTCTATTAGAGCTGGCCTCTGAGGTTCACTGTAGTGAGGCCCAGTCTATTAGAGCCGTTCTATTAGAGCTGGCCTCTGAGGTTCACTGTAGTCAGGCCCAGTCTATTAGAGCCGTTCTATTAGAGCTGGCCTCTGAGGTTCACTGTAGTGAGGCCCAGTCTATTAGAGCCGTTCTATTAGAGCTGGCCTCTGAGGTTCACTGTAGTGAGGCCCAGTCTATTAGAGCCATTCTATTAGAGCTGGCCTCTGAGGTTCACTGTAGTGAGGCCCAGTCTATTAGAGCCATTCTATTAGAGCTGGCCTCTGAGGTTCACTGTAGTCAGGCCCAGTCTATTAGAGCTGGCCTCTGAGGTTCACTGTAGTCAGGCCCAGTCTATTAGAGCTGGCCTCTGAGGTTCCCGGCCTGCGCCCCGGGCATGTCACTGTAGTCAGGCCCAGTCTATTAGAGCCGTTCTATTAGAGCTGGCCTCTGAGGTTCACTGTAGTCAGGCCCAGTCTATTAGAGCCGTTCTATTAGAGCTGGCCTCTGAGGTTCACTGTAGTCAGGTCCAGTCTATTAGAGCTGGCGTCTGAGGTTCACTGTAGTCAGGTCCAGTCTATTAGAGCTGGCCTCTGAGGTTCACTGTAGTCAGGTCCAGTCTATTAGAGCTGGCCTCTGAGGTTCACTGTAGTCAGGCCCAGTCTATTAGAGCCGTTCTATTAGAGCTGGCCTCTGAGGTTCACTGTAGTCAGGCCCAGTCTATTAGAGCCGTTCTATTAGAGCTGGCCTCTGAGGTTCACTGTAGTCAGGCCCAGTCTATTAGAGCCGTTCTATTAGAGCTGGCCTCTGAGGTTCACTGTAGTCAGGCCCAGTCTATTAGAGCCGTTCTATTAGAGCTGGCCTCTGAGGTTCACTGTAGTCAGGTCCAGTCTATTAGAGCTGGCCTCTGAGGTTCACTGTAGTCAGGTCCAGTCTATTAGAGCTGGCCTCTGAGGTTCACTGTAGTCAGGCCCAGTCTATTAGAGCTGGCCTCTGAGGTTCCCGGCCTGCGCCCCGGGCATGTCACTGTAGTCAGGCCCAGTAATCACCAGTGAGGGAGTGCTAATTAACAGCCACTTGGAGCAGGCTGCTGTGGAGAGAGCTATAAGAGGCCGCTGGTTGCATTGTTGCAGTGAGATGGGTACCTGACATAGCAAGACCAAGACCAGAGAATGTAATGATGGGTATTTGATCTCTGCAAGAGTGAGTAAGGGAACTTTAAGCTCATCTGCTGTCAATGCATTGGTTGTGTGGAGGGCGGAAACATGGACGTGGAGACTGGCTGTCAATGGCAGTGTTTCCCCTACCATTCTACAGGCCTGGCGGGCCGCCAGGCCAACGGCGCCCCCGCCAGGCCAGAAAAGAAATTGCAAAAGAAAAAAGAAAAAAATCAATAAACCTTTATGGCATATTATTACAATACAACAATACTGGTGTTGACAGTAATAGAAGATGCCAAATCATTCAAAACAATAACCATTTTGCTTTTAGGAGCATTGTGCCAGCGTGCAGCGCTGTTCCAAAACGTGTCAACGTGTGTCGTTGCCTGGGAAACGCACATCCCATAATACAACTGTTCGCATAATAGTATGATGATACTTGGGATGCCATTGCGAACATAGATGTGAATAGGTTAGCTAAAAGTTTAGCGTCGCCAGCGACCGCCCCCACCGTTGCGGTCGGGGTACGTTTCGAAATCCCTCCAGGCCTGAAAGATTTTCTAGGGGAAACACTGCATCCCATAATACAACTGTTCGCATTGCATCCCATAATAGTATGATGATACTTGGGATGCCATTGCGAACATACAGTAGATACGAAAATGTTAGCTAAAAGTTTAGCGTCGCCAGCGACCGCCCCCACTGACCGCCCCCACCGTTGCGGTCGGGGTACATTTCGGAATCCCTCCAGGCCTGAATTTTTGGGCCGGTGTGCAGCATGCACAGCAGGGACCCTTACATTCCACTCAGTCGCCGGACACATTATGCACGACTCCACACACGGCAATGCACCTCTAAGCTAGTCTTTCCACACTCCAGTCCGGTAGGTGGCGGTAATGCACCTCTAAGCTGGTCTTTCCACACTCCAGTCCGGTAGGTGGCGGTAATGCACCTCTAAGCTGGTCTTTCCACACTCCAGTCCGGTAGGTGGCGGTAATGCACCTCTAAGCTGGTTGCCACTTTTTACCTGGAAACTATCAGCTGTATCTGGCAACAGTAGCTCATTGCAAACCAGGGCCGTTTCTCAATAAGCGTTCTTGTGTGTTCTTGCGTTCTTGTGTCCCTGTGAAACGTCATCAGTCGCAGCCCAAGTACTGTTCCAATACAAAGTTCACATTTCGCCAAGAACGCTTAAAATTCCCGGATGTGTTCTTGACATGCCCACTTTACCGAGGATGCTCTGGGTGGTGACTTGTGTCAACTTGGCAATAGGGATGTCCCGATCCGATCACGTGATCGGAGATCGGGGCCGATCACGTGATTTTTAGAAGATCGGAATCGGGGGGAAAAGATTGGGAGTAAAAAAAAAAAAAAAACATTTTTTTTTTTTTTTATAAATTCAACAAACATGACCATGTTCACGTCTTAAACTCATCCTGAGGCCTTAGTTTTGGTTTTAAATTACATATCATCATTCATTTATTTAGTGTCGCACAGAGCAGAAGAATTTACCAAAACAAACGCATTTCCTGATTTACATTGTTATTGCACTATTCTGCACATCATTTGTTTTAGTTTACATGGTTATTTTGTGGTGCACCACTGATAAGCTTTATTTTATTTTATTTTAAATTTTGAATCCATGTTGGATATAATGAATATACTGTTAAATAAAAAAGCCATATCCATGTTGGATATAATGGATAGTTAGTTGGATAGGCTACTGTTAAATAAAAAAACAATCTTAAGGGTCAACTTGATTGCAGTTTTTTCTTTTCTTTTTTCTTAATGCATTGCCGAAAGATCGGATCGGGAAAAATCGGTATCGGCAGATACTCAAAATCACATGATCGGGATCGGATCGGGAGCAAAAAAAATGTGATCGGGACATCCCTACTTGGCAAGGCACATATCCCAGCATTCATTTCGGCATAAGTGGAGGCAGAACGCAGCAGAGAAGACGCCATAAGCTCCGGGAAGTTTTTTACAATTTAAAGTTTGATTTCATCACTAAATTAATTTCTGATGACTTTTGATGCCTACAAGCAGGGTAGTAGGTTTCAATAAGTGCCACTTTACGAACATTTATGGCGAAAAATGGCAAAAAGTTCCAGAGCACAATTGGCTGCATCTACATCAGTCGAGCTTTTTATTTGTGTAGTACTGCAGGCGGCCTCTGCGCTGGTATTGCGCAATACCCTCAAGAACGCGTCGTCTCAAACTGCCAACAGCGTCATGTGTGCTTGTGACCTCACAAGTTAATTCTTCCAAGAACGACTAGCAAGAACGTTCTCCCCAAGAACACAAGAACAAGAATGCATTCTTGGTATTGAGAAAAGGCCCAGGGCATGCTCCAGGTGGCTAATACTGTGGCTAGCTCGTTACAAGGAGGACGCTGCAGCTTATTTGTGCCGACGTCCACCACAACTTTTTTGCATGCCACAGTAAGGGTAAGTGCACTTTCATTTCCCCTGTTTGCTGCGTAGCAAGGGATTATCAAGCTAGGTTCCTAACTCCACACTTCTCAACTCTATGCACTCGCGGAGTGGAGACATAGTTTGCTCATAATAAGCAATTGCCCGAACAATTCATTAATTAATATGCTACGTGAACGTTAACGGGTACTTTTAAGTGCACTTTCATTTCCCCCGTTTGCTGCGTAGCAAGGCATTATCAAGCTAGGTTCCTAACTGTAGGGGTACGGTGGCGCAGTGCTAAGCGCTGTCACCTCACAGTTGGAAGGTCCTGGGTTCGATTCTCGCCTGGGACACTGTGGGCGCTGTGGTTGTGTTCCCCCCCATATCCTCAGTGCCCACTGCCCAGGTGGGTTATCTCGTCGTAAGGGCCTTTCTCTCTGTGTGGAGTTTGCATGTTCCCCCCGTGCTCCCCCAGGGGGTTCCTCCGTATATAACCCCCCCACTAAAAACATGCAGAAGATCAGATCGTCATCGTCATCCGACCAGTGACGACAACATCCGAAGTTGGTCCCCGGGCGCTGTACGAGAAAGCGACCACTGCTCCTGGCCTGCCCCCCGGAGGAAAGGACATGCCTGGATGGGTTAAATGCAGAGGACACTTTTCACCGGCCACCATCAGCATGAGTGTGTTGTGGCCGCATGCATGTGTTGTGGTGTTCGTGTGACAATAAAAGACGGGCTTGTCCCGTTACGAGAGAGGGGGGGAACATGGACGTGGAGCTTGGCTGCTGTAGAGCGTTTGTCCGGATGTTGTTGCTTTGCTTCTGAAGCACTGCAGTGCGGAGATAGATGGATGAATTGCTGAATAATATGCCCTGGTTTCAGTATTCCGGAAAGCTGCCAACCTAAACTCCAGACTTGGTGGGTGAGAAGCCCTCATTCTGCCCTCGTGGGCCCTCTATCGATTTCTAGCCTTTGTGCAGAAATGCAAACCTCTGCATCCATCTGAACACTGCCTGCCTATTCATCAACATCAAGGGTGCACAAACGGAACAGTGATTTACAAGACACAGAGAGGACTGTACCGTATTATCATTAACATTATTACAATTATCAAAATCACGTAGCCATGTTGTGCCAAAATGGCTAGAGCATAGTGCTAACAATACCAGGGAGAGGGGTTGAATTTCCACAGGGGCCCAACATGTTTAAAATGTATGTAGTCATCATGGTAAAATTTGCCACTTTGGATAAAAGCATCAACCAAATTACATTACGTTAAATGGCAATACACTTCAAGTTCCAAACTGTTGGACAGGACTGCATTTTCTTCTTAGAGAAAATGCTGTTTCACTGAGTCCTCAATTAGGTTTTATTGTGCTCTGCAGAATTCTTGACCTAGAAAGTTGCATGTTGGAGATTCCAAGCATCAGCATCTTAACCCCAATCTTCCTACCTACCCCCTAATACTCCAGTGACTCAACTCATAAACCACAAGACTATACGATATATACTCAGGAAAAAAGTAAAAAAAAAATCATTCTGTCCATATTGTGCAAGCCAGGCACATACGGTCAAATTAAAAGGTTAGACCTCATTTAAAAAAAAGGCATTATCTAAGGCTGCCAAACATTACCTCACATTGATTGTTCTCAGATTAAACCCTGCACTGGCTATAAATCATGTCTCAGGGTTGCTCCAAAAACACCAGACACTCCTATTCGTTGAGTGCACACTGTACAATAGGGATGTTCATTTTGAAAATTTTCCAAAATCGATAATCGGTGAGAATTAACGATCAATTATCGATTATCGATTTTATTAATACTTAGAAAATTTTCAATATTTTCAATTTTTTTTTTTTTTTTTTTTTTTTTTTTTTAACAAAATGAATGCCTATGGCAGAAAATACGAAAGACAACGTGTTCTCCTCAATGAACTCTTTATTTCAATGTGTCTCCTCTCCAACACTGCTGTCCCTGGCGCATGCCGGTGTGAATTTCTCATGTTTAAAACAGTTTTGTTGGCACAAAGGCCCGTGCCCAGCCAGAAAACTAGAGACTATATGAAGCTCCACCTCACGTTAGTCGGCTGTGCAATGGAGTGGGGCGAGGAGGAACGATTTCCACCCAAACCTAGTCCAAAAAAAAAAAAAAAAAATTTTTTTTTTTAATAATTAAAAAATCGATCCAAATGCCACAGGATCGATTCCAATCCTTAACGATCGATTATCGATTTTCGATAATTGATGAACATCCCTACTGTACAATGTGCTTATTATTACATAATTCACATTTAGAAGGCAAGGGAGCTGCCTGTTGACCGTAATTTGCACATTAACCCTTGAGGAAGGCAAGATATTTCTTAGAAGCTAACCTGAACCTTTGGCTGTTCTGTTTTGGAATTAATCATATTCATTCTACTCCACAATAAATCAAAGATCCTACTGTAAGAGAGAAAGTAGCTGCAAATAGGCTTACATGTTAGAATGTAAATGGATCGAAGCTTGTACAATATTAAATTACATGACAAGACATTCAAAACATTTAAGAGCTACCAGTGCTAAGCTATTCAAAGTGTAAAGCCAACCAAACCTAGATAGATAGATGTAAAGCCAACCAAACCTAGATAGATAGATGTGGCTTAACAACGCTAGCCTGGGCAGGCGAGTAGCACTAATGCTCATGTGAATCCCCACGTGCTGCGGGCCAGCCGGGCACCACTTGACATCAAGCTGTGTGTGACGTCATTCTGAGTGATGGGCTGTATGTGTGTGTAGGATTACTGCTGCTGCCCTCCATTCACAGGGCAGGGGGCGGGACTGGTGTCCTGCAGTCAGGACAGGAAACTAAGGCTCAGTCTAACTGTGCAGACTTCCCCGCACACACAGACTGATGTCCTGCAGTAAGGACATTAAACTAAGGCTCAGTCTAACTGTGCAGACTTCCCCGCACACACAGACTGATGTCCTGCAGTCAGGACAGGAAGGAAACTAAGGCTCAGTCTTACTGTGCAGACTTCCCCGCCCACACAGACTGATGTCCTGCAGTCAGGACAGGAAGGAAACTAAGGCTCAGTCTTACTGTGCAGACTTCCCCGCCCACACAGACTGATGTCCTGCAGTCAGGACAGGAAGGAAACTAAGGCTCAGTCTTACTGTGCAGACTTCCCCGCCCACACAGACTGATGTCCTGCAGTCAGGACAGGAAGGAAACTAAGGCTCAGTCTTACTGTGCAGACTTCCCCGCCCACACAGACTGATGTCCTGCAGTCAGGACAGGAAGGAAACTAAGGCTCAGTCTAACTGTGCAGACTTCCCCGCCCACACAGACTGATGTCCTGTAGGCATCGGTCGATTTCCGGTTTTGCCGGTCAGGTCAGGTGTACGAGCTTAAACCGGTTTGATTTCACGTCCAGCTGAACCGACAACAATGTATTTCTCTAAAATCTTACTGTCCCATTCCTACCTAACACTGGCCTAACACACAGACACGGGTAACTCAGACAGACAGAGCGAGGCTACTGACCCTACACAGCGAGAAGCTGTTAGCTACTCAGTGGTCCCACATGCTGTTTTGTTGTGATAACGTGTTCTAAACGCAACGTTTCACTGTGCGAGTGCGATCATGACGTCGTTTGTATGTCTGACTCCTGTCAGCTGAGCTGTAGCGACCTGGATGCTCCACATCTAACGTTATGGAATAAAAGTGGATTTGTCAATGATAACGTGTTCTAAACGCAACGTTTCACCCTGCGACCATAATGTTGTTTGTGTGTTCGTGAAACCTGCATGTTCCCCATCTAACGTTATAACGAGAGGGGGGAATATAAACGGGACACTAGTCACCAGTCACCTGGCTAAGATGGGTGTCCAAAACAGTAGAAAAAGGAGTCTTTAAAATCCACGGTAAATCCATACGATCCCCAGGTTGAATGTATTTCTCTAAAGTTGCTATGCCTGAGCTGTAGCCTACACAACAAACTGAGAAATGCGGTTCAAGTTTTGATCTCAGAGGGCCATAACTTTGTGCTGACGACGGACATGTGGTCACGTGAATAATATGACACCATATCTCGCTGACGGTTCATTTAATAAACAGACAACGGTTCATTCTTCTTCTTCCTTTTATTTAGTTATTGGTAGTTGGCAAACCAGCTTAGAGGCACATTATCGCCACCAAGTGGACTGGAGTGGCACTACAGTCATTTATCGCCTAAACTGGGACGCACTGCTCAAAGTGCGACACGGTACCTATTGGTGAAATTCGGTATACCGGTTCGATGCGATTTGAAGAATAATATCGAACCGGTTTTAAAATGTTTACACCGACCCATGCCTAGTGTCGTGCAGTCAGGACAGGAAACTAAGGCTCAGTCTAACTGCGCAGACTTCCCCGCACACAGAGACTGGTGTCTTGCAGTCAGGAGTGGACAGGAAACTAAGGCTCAGTCTAACTGTGCAGATTTCCCCGCACTGCAGACGCGTCCCAGGAGGTCTGTGAGTGCTGCTGAGGGCTATCCAAATCCACAATTCAGCCAGTCCACAAGGGGCCTCAAGCAGACTTCCTGCAGACTTCAAGAGAGTCCGCTTGGGGTGCAGACTTCACCACACATTTTCTTACCACAGTCCCCCCCCCCCCCCCCCCCCCCCCCCATTCTTTTTTAAGTGGTACAGAGGAGCGGAGGCGAAGGATGCCGACTGGAGCGCCTCATATGGGCAAGAAAATCATGCTGTCGCTTATCATCTCTGATGTAGTTCTCTGAATAAATTATTTCTAGCCTAATATCTAGGACTACATACATACACACTGCACTTTCCTAAGGACCGCCTGCCCATTGTGCGCAGCTGTTCAAGAGCAAGGCTGGAGTTTTTACATCGCCTGGTGCTGAGATTTAAACATTTAATTTCTCAAACACTGACTGGAGTCATCTATGGTCTCATCTAGAGATGAAAATGAAAATTTCCTACCACATTTATAGTGACCAAAATTATCACACATGGCCATATATCAGTATTATCACAGTATTGTTAAATTGTGCTGAAAATCTACTGATACACTAAAAAATCATTTCACCAAGTTTTATATTGAAAAATCAGTCCACAGTCTGGAGGGCTCAACCCACAGTCCGGAGGGCTCAGTCCACACAGTGTGGAGGGCTCAGTCCACAGTCCAGAGGGCTCAGTCCACAGTCCGGAGGGCTCAGTCCACAGTCTGGAGGGCTTACTCCACAGTCCGGAGGGCTCAGTCCACAGTCTGGAGGGCTCAGTCCACAGTCTGGAGGGCTCAGTCCACAGTCTGGAGGGCTCAGTCCACAGTCTGGAGGGCTTACTCCACAGTCCGGAGGGCTTACTCCACAGTGTGGAGGGCTCAGTCCACAGTCTGGAGGGCTCAGTCCACAGTCTGGAGGGCTCAGTCCACAGTCTGGAGGGCTCAGTCCACAGTCTGGAGGGCTCAGTCCACAGTGTGGAGGGCTCAGTCCACAGTCTGGAGGGCTCAGTCCACAGTGTGGAGGGCTCAGTCCACAGTCTGGAGGGCTCAGTCCACAGTCTGGAGGGCTCAGTCCACAGTCTGGTGGGCTCAGTCCACAGTCTGGAGGGCTCAGTCCACAGTGTGGAGGGCTCAGTCCACAGTCTGGAGGGCTCAGTCCACAGTCTGGAGGGCTCAGTCCACAGTCTGGAGGGCTCAGTCCACAGTCTGGTGGGCTCAGTCCACAGTGTGGAGGGCTCAGTCCACAGTCTGGAGGGCTCAGTCCACAGTGTGGAGGGCTCAGTCCACAGTCTGGAGGGCTCAGTCCACAGTCTGGAGGGCTCAGTCCACAGTCTGGTGGGCTCAGTCCACAGTCTGGAGGGCTCAGTCCACAGTCTGGAGGGCTCAGTCCACAGTCTGGAGGGCTCAGTCCACAGTCTGGAGGGCTCAGTCCACAGTCTGGTGGGCTCAGTCCACAGTCTGGAGGGCTCAGTCCACAGTCTGGAGGGCTCAGTCCACAGTCTGGTGGGCTCAGTCCACAGTCTGGTGGGCTCAGTCCACAGTCTGGTGGGCTCAGTCCACAGTCTGGAGGGCTCAGTCCACAGTCTGGTGGGCTCAGTCCACAGTGTGGTGGGCTCAGTCCACAGTCTGGTGGGCTCAGTCCACAGTCTGGTGGGCTCAGTCCACAGTCTGGAGGGCTCAGTCCACAGTGTGGTGGGCTCAGTCCACAGTCTGGAGGGCTCAGTCCACAGTGTGGTGGGCTCAGTCCACAGTCTGGAGGGCTCAGTCCACACTCCACAGTGTGGTGGGCTCAGTCCACAGTGTGGTGGGCTCAGTCCACAGTGTGGAGGGCTCAGTCCACAGTGTGGTGGGCTGAGCCTGGATAAATCACATCCGTTTTCAAAGGATTATGAAACAAACCAGCGCGATATGTTACGTGGAGTTTGTGGATCAACTTTATCTGAACGGAGGGCTCAGTCTGGATGTAGCGTTAGCTGCAAGCTAACGTAACGTTACAGGTAAAGTGAACACCGTCGCTGTTTGTTGTCAGAGTTGGCAAAGTGAAGTCCACATAATATTCTGTGACTGTCAGAAAATAGGTCATTCAGCAAACAGCAAAGCACCGTGACGTTTGTGCAACGCGAGGCGGAGATTTCTCTGTGAATCATCACAGGGCAGTCGCTCGCTTTATAAGACTGTTGTTGTGTGATTGGCTACATGTGTTTTCTTCCAAATATACTAAGCTAGCCTACTGATGTCTTAAATCTTTTAAACCTGCCGCAAGCGTACTAGTGACAGGACAGGAGTGTAAACACGCAACATCAAACGCCTGGTGCCGCTTCGTCATCATTAGGGACGGTAAAAAAAAATATTAATAAAAAATAAAATACCGATAGCAGCACCGAACGTCCAGGACGTTATCAATACTACTGGTGCCGACCAATCAGGCACCGGTGCTCGATACCATCCCTAGTCCACAGTCTGGAGGACTCAGTCCACAGTCCAGAGGGCTCAGTCCACAGTCCGGAGGGCTCAGTCCACAGTCCGGAGGGCTCAGTCCACAGTCCAGAGGGCTCAGTCCACAGTCTGGAGGGCTCAGTCAGTCCACAGTCCGGAGGACTCAGTTGGTCCACAGTCCGGAGGACTCAGTCAGTCCACAGTCCGGAGGGTGGACATTTGGATTGGCCCCAACTTTTGGTCTCAAGGCCACAGTGGCATCCAAATTCCACCTGCCACCACCATATGACATTAACAGCGCCCACCTATCAAATGCTTATAAAATCTGGTTATAGCTGGTAAATATATGACAACTCTGCCAACTGATCCGGGCAAACTAACACCTCCTCTGGAGATTCTGTTAGTTTTCCAATCCATTAGTCACTGTTGTTGGTTTCCTGCCCCGCCTGTCGCTTAAGTTATTTTATAAAATAGGAGCTCCAAATGATGCATGGTTATTCTGCCAAAAGGGATGACAGAGCAGACACATTCACGAGGCATAGCCAACATTTGGCTGGTGTTAATTTCCCACCCTGCCTGTAGTGGAGAACGAGAGAGGAGTAAAAAACCAATGGACACCGCATCATGCAATCTTTACCACAGCTAATCTTCTGGGAGTGGATATGGATTATGTCTGCTTCCGTCGTCTAGATGGTCTAGATCCTTCCCCCTGTAACTCCACGGCCATCCTACTAGTGAACAGTCAGTCACTCATACTCTAACAACTGTGTGAAGGGCCCAACCACAATCTGGCAGGCATTTAGAGTAGGCCCCAGTAAGTCGCACAGAGTTGTGACGTGCAGCTGCGCCCAGGTAGAGCAGGCAGGCAGGGCGGGATGGGTGATGCCTCGATTCTAGGTCTCTCCGCCCTGACACAAACAGCCCCGGGCACTGGCTGGGCGGCTGGCTGCTGTGTCACAAGGCTGGCACACATCCAGCCATGCCGGGCGGGGAGGGGAGGGTGGGGCTGGCTGCTGTGTCACAAGGCTGGCACACATCCAGCCATGCCGGGCGGGGAGGGGAGGGTGGGGCTGGCTGCTGTGTCACAAGGCTGGCACACATCCAGCCATGCCGGGCGGGGAGGGTGGGGCTGGCTGCTGTGTCACAAGGCTGGCACACATCCAGCCATGCCGGGCGGGGAGGGGAGGGTGGGGCTCAAAAGAGTTTTATGAGTTGCTGTCTGGGCGCACAGGCCTCTCGGAGACAAGCCACCTATTGATCCCCGTCTCTCTGTGGCAGTATGGGGATGAAGGCATTTTTCACTTTCAAATCACATCTCTTCCTGTCTGCTTCAAATCACATCTTTTCCCGTCTGCTTCAAATCACATCTCTTGCCGTCTGCTTCAAATCACATCTCTTGCTGTCTGCTTCAAATCACATCTCTTCCTGTCTGCTTCAAATCATATATTTTCCTGTCTGCTTCAAATCACATCTCTTGCTGTCTGCTTCAAATCACATCTCTTCCTGTCTGCTTCAAATCACATCTCTTGCTGTCTGCTTCAAATCATATCTCTTCCTGTCTGCTTCAAATCACATCGCTTCCTGTCTGGTTCAAATCACATCTCTTCCTGTCTGGTTCAAATCACATACTGTATCTTCCTGTCTGGTTCAAATCACATCTCTTCCTGTCTGGTTCAAATCAAATGTCTTCCCTGCATGGTTCAAATCACCTCTTCCTGTCTGGTTCAAATCACATCTCTTCCTGTCTGGTTCAAATCACCTCTTCCTGTCTGGTTCAAATCACATCTCTTCCTGTCTGGTTCAAATCACATCTCTTCCTGTCTGGTTCAAATCACATCTTCCTGTCTGGTTCAAATCACATCTCTTCCTGTCTGGTTCAAATCACATCTCTTCCTGTCTGCTTCAAATCACATCTCTTCCTGTCTGCTTCAAATCATATCTCTTCCTGTCTGGTTCAAATCACATCTCTTCCTGTCTGGTTCAAATCACATCTCTTCCTGTCTGGTTCAAATCACATCTCTTCCTGTCTGGTTCAAATCACATCTCTTCCTGTCTGCTTCAAATCATATCTCTTCCTGTCTGGTTCAAATCACATATCTTCCCGTCTGGTTCAAATCACATACTGTATCTTTATCTTCCTGTCTGGTTCAAA
Source organism: Poromitra crassiceps (assembly GCF_964638095.1). Taxonomy (NCBI): domain Eukaryota; kingdom Metazoa; phylum Chordata; class Actinopteri; order Beryciformes; family Melamphaidae; genus Poromitra; species Poromitra crassiceps. The sequence continues at coordinate 106,813,802 of NC_139623.1, forward strand.
TCACATCTCTTCCTGTCTGGTTCAAATCACCTCTTCCTGTCTGGTTCAAATCACATCTCTTCCTGTCTGGTTCAAATCACATCTCTTCCTGTATGGTTCAAATCACATATCTTCCTGTCTGGTTCAAATCACATCTCTTCCTGACTAGTTCAAACTGTGCTGATGAGAGATATGGAGAACGAGGACGCAGGGCTGTATGGTAGTGGATTTTGTAATCTCTCGTTTTTCCATCGTGACCATGATGTAAGTCGTAACACGAGCAGATGCGAGGTGTTAGGCTTGCTGTGTTTATAAACTGGTGCACTGCCTATGCTAGGCTAAGCCTATGTCCTGCAAAAGTGAGTGGAACATGTTCGCTTCACAGAAAAGTCATGCGTTTGTCCTACTAACCTGGAGAGGCACTCATCTATTTACTTATTCATTTGACCGTGTTTGTAGCTCTGGGCTGAGAGATCCTTTGGGAGTAGCTCTACAGGCAAATGGGCCTGGCTCTGAAACTGACACTGGAGCCCTGGCGCACACACACACTTACTGAGCAGCTGTTTGGGGGAGCTCGGCGAGGGACCACGTTAAATTTTCATCTCCTCGGCTTTGCTGAAGCAGCATGGTTCCCCTGTGAAACACTATATTGACCGCGACAGTCAGAACGGCGGCCACAGCAAGCCAGCACAATAAGGCTCAGTAATATGTGCTCGCCTGTAGGTATGTATTAAAGATAGTAAAACAAAGCCATTGAAATAAGTAATACAGACTCAACGTGTTTTCCAGTGAGATAAATAAGTCAGTTGGCTGCTTTATGGACCTATGGACGGAGACTCACAATAGTTTAGAATTAGTGCTGCCTAGTATTCAATAGATCAATCATGTGTGGGTCATTTTGCTATGCATCACAGCAATACAGTGTACCAATAATCCAGCTGCCATGAGGTCCTGTGAGTTGCCAGCTTCAAGTTGATAACCCCATGATGACAAAGCTTTTGACATAAGAATGTACAAGTACTGTATGACCAGATCACTTTTCCTTCTTTCACTCAGACATCGGTGATGACATGCATCAGTCTCATCACCTGTCATCTCATCTGTCTGTATCATTTTCAATCGTTTACCGCAGGCCATTTGAATACTGGTGGAGATCAACATTGCATGACAAGCTGCAAATTGGAAGCTGTTGGTTTTAATATGGATCATTGAGATTCAAATGGCCCAAAGAAAATCATAATGTAATAACGCAGAGAACAAACACTCAAAGTAAAACAAGACCATGGCTTGTTCCATTTCATGGAACCAATCAGTGAAGGATTTATCTACTGCCAGCTCTGTTCATTTGGGCATTCAGCAAACTTATAATTTAATTACCTATCAAGTAACTCTAAATTAAATTAATTTAACTCTGAATGGCCTCTGTATCCACCTGCCCAGGGACTCCAGATGGAAATTAGCCTATGGCTAAATCTGTTACAAAAACATCTTTTCCCCTATGGGGAAGAGATGTTTTTTTGTATATGTCCCTGACAAATAAACAAATAAACAAATAAACAACAAATTGTATTTTTGGTTATACAGATTAATATGTTGGTTGCCAGTGCCAAAGTTTTTAGGTGCTCCACAGCGCCGGATGTATCGGTTCGGTGCTCAGTGGCTGGGAGGGTGTAGCAGCTTACAATTTTGAGCATCGGCTCCGCTATGTGAAAAAGTGCTTGGTATTGGAAACTACGCAGTATTTGGGAGTGCCAGGGCAGCGTTATCTTAGATAACAACATTGGCTCGGAGGTAGGTACAGTTTTATTGTGATCGATAGCGTGCAGCCACTTAGCCGGCGTTGCAGTGGCTGAGGGGACCACGCATCATGATCCGAGACTCTGAAGGAAGAATGACTGAAGAGTCTCGCGCTGAGGCTCGGTGGATCCCAGAATTGACAGGAAACTTGAATGAAATCAACAGCCAAAAGAGAAAGACATCAGCATCATCACATGGTTGGGTTACCTGCCAAAGTGGCTGCTAGAAAATTCAACTTACCAGCCACAGCCAATATTTAGTAGCATTAGGCTGGTTTTGGTGCTCATTTCTCACCCTGCTACTCGCTGATGAACAGCCTTGCTCGCCAAGTTGTACCCAGTCGCCTGTGTGTTTGGCATTTCAAACATCAAGCTGCATGGCCACTGGAAGGAATGAGTACAGGTGGAAGGGCTGGATGCATTTCTTTTTACTACTACACAATACCTCCCTTCTTCAAATTCCACAGCGCTGGTAGCCGAAGTTCGATTGCCGCTTGTGTTTCAGCTAGAGTAGCCTGGACACTTAGCTGAATGCAGCTTATGTGGGAATAAAAATGATAAGACGAGTAAACTTAAAAGTTTGAGAGAAGAAGACACACAAAGTCATGTGTTTCTGGGGGTGTGAAGGTGGTGGGGTGCTTTCTAGACATATATTAGACTAGACATAAACAGTCCCTGTAGGCCAAATACAGTAAAGAACGTGCACCTCTGTCCTACTTTCATGTTGACTGTCTGTCCTAGGCTCACAGCAAACAAAAGAGCCCATAAATACAAGACCTGAATAATTCAAGCCAAAGTGTAATGCAACCCTCTCATTGTAGTGATGTTGGAAATTACGGCAAACAGCCCCAGCCCTAGAAAGGACCAGAACAACTCAGTCAGGAGTCACCCATTTCTGGCATCAGGGTGGTGAAGAGAGGCTTGAGAAGTTATCTGGTTAACGGTAGCAAAGTGAAGCCCGTTATATTTGAGCTATTTAGTCAAGTTCGCAATTATATGGGGGTAACTGATGTCTCTATGCAACAGGGTTAACACACCGCTCCAAGCCGGTGCCCGGTTTACATCACATTATAGATATAAAATCCGGCTGAGTTATGGTAACGTTATTTTGGACTCTTTTAGATAAAATGATTCTGATAATTAAGAATGGTACAGAACTGATCACCCATTTAGTATAACTTTGCAGCAGGCATGATGTGATGGCATCGTTGTAACAATAGCTGGACAGAGCTAGCTAAGGTTATGCTCAGCTCAGCAACCCATTCGCCTCGCCAACCTGCCAGCCCGGTGTGCTGCTGATGGTGGCTTGTCCGAAATGTTATTCCCGAGCCAGTTACTGTGACGTTGTCTATTCGTTGAAACAAAATTGCAACGAACAATACACATGCTTACATAAACGCATTTCAAATGTTCAAGCGCAGCGGGCTTATGTTATGCACCGGTTATTATACACAGCATACCTTCATGCACACGCGCAACAGACAAAATATTTGCGATTATATCAAACTGTTCTGCATGTGTGTGTTTGAATGCAGATTGCAGGGAACTACTCTTTGTCAGTAAATAGACTGAACCCTGACATCTGGCTAGCAAGTGGCTACTTCTAGCGTGGCTAAACCCAGCTAACATCAACGGCTAACATTAGCTAACCTTAGTAGTGTCCCTTGTCTGCTTACCTTGAGCGGCCTCGCAGATATTGTTTTCATCTTTCCATGTAGTTTTCCGCTAGGTACGCACTTGTGAATAGCTTCTACGTTTCCAAGACCATCAGTTCCTAACTTTTCAGCCTCTTCATAGGTGGCACTATATACGTAAAATCCCAGACCGGACCACCAACGACAAAGTAATTTCTTCAGCCACTTACAACAACAACAATGTCAACCAAAGCGCTGTGAGCCCGCCTCCTTTAAGAGAGAGCCAATCACGGAGGAGAAAGTACTTCATTGACACTTCATGCACCAATGACCATCGTTACGAAATGTGACTGATGTTCCCCAGCAGAGTAAACACCAAATGAGAACTGGAGAGTAGAAAACATTCGTTTGCCAATTGGCTGTAGAAAAATGAAGGGCAGTGGTTTTGTCCAAGTAGCCTATGGGTGTAGAAATGAGTCCAGAGTGACAGGTGCTTCTGAATTGACAAAATGCTTGGGGCGGGACGATTCCCTGGGTGAGGTCATCGAGGATGATGTAAACGTCACTTCATTTGTAGGGCTAAATAAAACACCCAGGGGACGCAGGGGACACTTGCCATTTTAAAAAGTTTAATTTTCCCAAAGTAATATAAAACAAAATACCCCAGGAGCATAAAATGCACGTAACATAACCAACCTGAAACTTTAAACAAAATGTTGACGGAATCATAAGAAAATCATACATGTGCACTACTTAAAAACAACTGGTATTGAAGAAAAACTCAAGTTTCACTGACAAGGCTGAATGGATATTGTTTTGTTGTATTAAAAAGCAGCATCAGCGATGTAAAAACTACAAATACTGCAATTATGCCATTATCCCCCTCCTTTAAATCCGATTCCTTGAACTAAGATTAATTCCTTGTCTTTTTTTCACAACTAGACACCACAGAGCTTCTACTCAAACATAGGGCACACACACAAAAACACTGAAAGTAGCCTCTTATGAGAAGATGAGTCGATTAGAAACTGCCTGTGAAAACGGCACTGCCACTGATCAACAAAACAGTGAGAGATGCAAGATCAACGCCGCCTCCTGTCTGGACTTCTGCTGCGTCTCCGTCCACCCCCCCTACGAAAGACACGAGGACCAAATCAGGGAACAGTTCAAAGTTGGTGGAAAAACAATGGAAAGTGGATTGTTCTAATAAAATATAAAATGATCAATGGTGGAAACAGTTCAAGAGCTTCAAATTATTCATAGACTATCAACATACAAACATCCAATTTATTTGGCCATTCCATTTGTACTGGCAAGTGGCAACTTGGGATTTCACAGTTCAAAGGTCAGGAGGTGCCCTCGGATTTCCTAAAATCCAAGCTGGAGGGTCCACGCTTCCAGAGTAGTTAAAGTTGTAATAAATACTGTTTATTAGCACTTCTGTCTTATTTGTGTCTCATTAAATCAGTCATACACACAGTAATAATGTCTAACTTGTATCTGTGGACATTTTGCTACAGTGTTTGCAACAAATACGTTGCGTTGTTTATCAACGGTTATTGCTAACAATGGCTACCCTGGCTAGAGCTAACCCTGGCTGTTTTTCCGACTGTTTTAATGAAATGCGGTCAACTTGGGTGTGACGTCAATCAACTGGGGTATTGCTAGTTCCCAATACAAAATGAATGCCCCATAAATGCATGCAATAGGGCTGGGCAATAATATCAAGAAAAGATTGTTGTTTAGTGTTACTGTTTATCTAAAGACTAAGACAAGATATGATTTTGAGATGTCATGTTACAATTCTGCCATCTAAATTGATACGTTAATTTGATTTAAAAACTCTTTAAAGATTTCCCTGACACACACCGAACATTAGCATTCGGTTCAATGGGATGAACAATTATCTGATTATTTACCACGTGTATACGTGACCCATATTGTGAAATAAAAAATAAAATAAAAATCCTTTATGCTTATTGTGATATTGATTTCAACCATATTGCCGAGCCCTAGCATGCATCATATAAAGGGTTAAGCAAACTGCTCCATGCAGTTACACAGGTGAGTTGCGATGGTATCTGCTCCATCAGTGATTTGCATGCCATTTATTGCTGGCACCACCACAGCCAAATACTGCATGACACACACACAAACTGCACCCTCACCTCCTCTTGTTCTTGGGTGGCCCTCTGACAAACCCCCAGTCGACGCTGATGGGCTGGCCCATCAAGTCCTGACCGTTCAGCCCCTCCATGGCTGCCTGGGCCTCTTTGTACGTTTCATACTCCACCAGTGCGTAACCCTGCAGACAGTTCACGGGACATGTCATATTAATGGCATCAATGCTTTTAGAATTTGAGAGTTTTCATAAAGACAAAAAACAGGGCTACTAATCCAGGGTATATGCACTTTTCAATATATTTTAAGACATCAACGCCACTTTCGTCACATCAGTGGTTGGGGGGTAAATCACAAGTTTCATCACAATACAATATATAGATTCAAAAGTGAAGGATCCAACTGCGCTTCAGCTGTAGGAACTGGCAGGTCCGGTGCATCACAGGAGGGACGCAATAATACTTAAAAGAATAAGTCTGGAGCAGCTCGGATCCAATGATGCCTTTTATTTAAGGTGCAAAATGGTCAGACAACGTTTCGACGTACATACGTCTTCATCAGGTCAGGACATCATTGGATCCGAGCTGCTCCAGACTTATTCTTTTAAACAATATATAGATTCTTTGGACAATGATACAATATTTGCTGATATCACAAAAGGGGGGGTGAGGGTAAAGTTTTTTAAGGGGCTTACGGTACTTTTCCCTAAATTGATTTATCAACTTTTAATACTTTTCAAGACCCTGCGAATACCCTGTAATCATTGCATTCTTAAAATATCCTTTGTTCTGACTAGTTGTAATAGTTCGGATGAAACCGCTATTAAAGACCTTTTGAACTGCTAGAAAACAAACCTTAACCAACACAAAGTTTTTCTTGTATATGTGAGGCATTAACAGGCCAATTAATAAAACCTGTCTGGCAGTTGGTGTGTCATGTTTGATATCCAAACTAAGCCTGAGATAAAAATCATTTGGACATGTTATCCTTGCCTAAATGACTGGGGAGAGACAGTTACTGCTTTATCCTCACTTCATTATCAAGCCAATGGTGCCACCTTGTGGCTCAGAGGAAAGTGGCAGAAGATAAATCGGGTGGCAAAAAGGTGCTGGACAGGACTGAACCTTACAGGAGGACTTTCCTGCTCGCTGCCATCAGGCTATTTAATTTGCCATAACCATAGCCTAGGCATATATGCACTTTTCAGCATGTATATATATGTATACAGTATATGTGTATGTAATAGTATGTGTATATATATTAGTTGTTTTTTTAGGTCTAGTAGGTGGCTGCGGGGGAATTTCTAGTTATGCTCTTATTTATTTTTTTAGATACTCAAGTTACTTTTGTGGCACATTTTGCACTTTTAGTATTTTAGCATATATTATAATATTTTTTTTTACTCCCCTAATACATTTTCTGGTACTTTTAGAACTTATTCTGGTATTCTTGTGCCTAGTTAGTGCCTCCTGTTTGGTGCCTTGACTGTTGAATATAGCTGCATCATGTGACCAAGTCATTTCCTGCAAAGGATCAAATATAGGGATGCACCGATCGATCGGCACGTGACCGGAAATGGCCGATTTTCACGTGATCGGCCTCGATCGGTGATCTGTTCCGGTCACTCTAAATAGCCGATTCTGTGAGCCGATTTTCACATGACGTGCGCGCACCCCAAAGCACCGAGACAGGCACCCAGCCACCACACCACACACGCCAGCATACCTTCCTCGTTGTGGATTTTTTTCACCGTCAGTGAAGTAGACAAAGCTCGCAGTTTGTCACACATGCAAGTCGAAAATAAGCCGTGGAGACAGAGATGCGGCCGAGTCCCGCTCGGCTGGAGTCCAGTCAGAGCGGCTCGCTTCACCTCACTGGCCCCTCTCTCTCTGCTCTCTCTCCCCGGGAAGCGGTGCTCCAGCAACCCGCCACCGCGCACAGCCGGCTTGGCGAGGTGAACGCGAGCATTGTGTCCAGTATGATAACCATTCCCCGACCTGCTTTTCCATTCCACATCAGCGCTGCTGCCTCAGCCTGTCAAGTCATGTTGTAACGTGACGTGGATACAGGAGAGACTATTTGTTTCGTATTGCAAATAGAACGACATGAGAACGACGGACATAATAATAAAAATGCATCGGACTCACAAGTGCGCAACGTTTTCTGTGCGTGACGATATTTTTTCGGATGGCAGATAAAAATACGCATACCAAACTTCGGACTGTGTGTAAACTCCGCCTGATATTCAGACTGAAGATCGTTACTGTAACCCATAAACTCATTTCCCCTCTACTCAAGAGGACTGGTCTGGAGCCAGTCTATAAACTCCTTGTCCATGGATCATTTTGATGTTCTGTTGCACCTGTTTTCTTTTGGAAAAGTAAATGCATGATAGCTGTGGGATATAGGCTATTGGATTTAATTTAATTTTTGTATTCATTGTATTTGCACAAAAAAGCTCTGTCCAGTAGCCTAACCTGGAACACTTTTATTTTGAGATGTGTTTGAGTGAGAAGGTCCTACTTCATGCAAATGATAAGAATTGTTTATTTGTTTATTTGGATCCCCATTAGATGTAAGAATTGTTCTATGAATCTTAATTTTTAAACAAAGTTACAAAAACGTTTGTGTAAGCTGTCTAGGGCTGTCCCAGCGAGTCGACGTAATCGATGACGTCGACTACGTAATTACGTCGACGCACGCTACGTGCGTCGACACGTCACAAAACAAAAAAGATGGCAGCGATGGCCGGAAAAAGTAGTCATTTCTGCACCGCAGCGAACATAACATTACACCATTTAACGGTGTTATTCGGCCGTTTAACGTTAACGTACATATTTCCGTTTGCTTTCACGGCTAACATGTAGAAAATTGATTAAACGAACGTTACAGACCATTGTTAGTCTGTTGCTGCTCACGTTAATTTACTGCGTGCATCATTTAACAGTGCTATTCGGCTTTTTACATTCTTCTGTTTGGGTTCACGGCCATGTAAGATGAGATCAAAACTAACGTTACAGACCATTGTTACAGTCTGTGACTGTTAGTCTGTAAATCGTTTGTATTATTTATTTCCTTACCCCCACACTGATGCAAACATACATTTGGCTGAGTTAGCTGCACAATGCACATTACTCCAGTGATTAAATAAATCCATGTCCTGTAAAAATACTGATCCTCCTCAGTTTAGGGAAAGGGTTCATACATACAGTGATGAATCATGATGATGATCAATTTAATCTGTGTGTCAGGTGGTCCAGTATTTTCGTGATGAGAGCAGGCAACTGACAAATAGGCAGGCACTATATATTATATAATAATAAGATTCATATTAATAATAATAATAATTCATATGATCATATCATAATAACAGACATGGAAATTAGACTTAGACTAATTTTAAATATGTCCCTCCCTACAGTATTATATTATTATTTATCTCTCTCTCTTTTCAGGAAGCAAAGCAGTGTGGAAGAGTTTTTCCCCAAATGAGAATGAGATGGTTAAATAAAATACTGAAATTGAGAAGTTTTTGTTTATTTATTTGTTTTGGGTAAATTTATTGTTATATAATAAAAAAAATTAATAGAAAATAATCGCTAGATTAATCGACTAATCGAAAAAATAATCGTTAGTCGAATCGATAAGAAAATAATCGTTTGGGACAGCCCTAAAGCTGTCAATTGTTGTTTTTAGAAAAAAAAATCGGAATCGGCAAAAATCGGTATCGGCAAGTCAGACTATTCAAAAATCGGAAATCGGAATCGGCCAAGAAAATGGCAATCGGTGCATCCCTAATCAAATATGAGCCTTATTCACTTCCTACCCAATTTACTCATTTTGTGTCTAAAATGCAGGAAGCAGGTGAAGCAAAACAGTAATGAGGGCCCCAGCACTGGATCACCAAATGGATTCAAGTTGGAAACCCCCATTAATGTTCTGCTTGCACCAGTGTTACTTCCTGTCTTTTAGACACAAAATGGGTGAATTGGTGGGAAGTGGAAAAAGACTAATAGATAAATTGTTAGGGCAAAAAAGAAAAGGGGGAAAAGTATATAGATTGTTTTCACGGAATTGTGTTGCTGGGGAACAGTTTGGAACCTAGCTTGTGTCCTGTCAGTTATTGTACTACTAGCAAACACTGCAACAGGAAGTTAGCTGCCTGGGGGCAATTTAGAATGTTTATGTTGTCGAGTTAAAACTGTCTATATAAACCTGCACAGTCATACTGCATAGGGAATAATAAGTTGGATACAGTCTGAACACTCGATACACTTTTTGTAGATCACTGGACTGGAGCCTCTAAAAACAGTGACATCCATAAAAAAAAGAGCAGCAACAAGCAAATATACTTAAGTGTGGACACTGCAAAGAACAGGGTTGCCACTCTTTTGTAATGATACTTTTCAAGCAATAAAGCCAAGACAAGAAAAAAGAAAAAGATTAAAACAAAAAGGTATCCACCGCGGAGTGTGATACTGTAGATAGGAAGAACGTCATGTATAAGCTTGGCCCAGCACTACAGACAACATACTGTATAAAAATGGTATCATAGGTATTATTACGGAGTGCACAAGGCTTAAACTCAGAGATTCCGGTAGGCTAAATCCAAGCACATTTAAGGATCTCTTTATAAATCCAAGCACTTTCAAGTCCTTCATTATTTTTTCTTAAATCCCCCCCCCCCCCCCCCCCATTTTTCTCTCTAATTGTACTTGGCCAATTTCCCCCTGTTGCCTCAGTCGCTGCTCCACCCTCTGGGGAAAGCCGTAGACTACCACAGAGACCTGCCAATCTGCTCCACCCTCTGGGGAAAGCTGTAGACTACCACAGAGACCTGCCAATCTGCTCCACCCTCTGGGGAAAGCCGTAGACTACCACAGAGACCTGCCAATCTGCTCCACCCTCTGGGGAAAGCTGTAGACTACCACAAAGACCTGCCAATCTGCTCCACCCTCTGGGGAAAGCTGTAGACTACCACAGAGACCTGCCAATCTGCTCCACCCTCTGGGGAAAGCTGTAGACTACCACAGAGACCTGCCAATCTGCTCCACCCTCTGGGGAAAGCCGTAGACTACCACAGAGACCTGCCAATCTGCTCCACCCTCTGGGGAAAGCCGTAGACTACCACAGAGACCTGCCAATCTGCTCCACCCTCTGGGGAAAGCTGTAGACTACCACAGAGACCTGCCAATCTGCTCCACCCTCTGGGGAAAGCTGTAGACTACCACAGAGACCTGCCAATCTGCTCCACCCTCTGGGGAAAGCTGTAGACTACCACAGAGACCTGCCAATCTGCTCCACCCTCTGGGGAAAGCCGTACACTACCACAGAGACCTGCCAATCTGCTCCACCCTCTGGGAAAAGCCGTACACTACCACAGAGACCTGCCAATCTGCTCCACCCTCTGGGGAAAGCCGTAGACTACCACAGAGACCTGCCAATCTGCTCCACCCTCTGGGGAAAGCCGTAGACTACCACAGAGACCTGCCAATCTGCTCCACCCTCTGGGGAAAGCCGTAGACTACCACAGAGACCTGCCAATCTTGGGAAAATAGTTTGAGTACCACACACCGGCGCCACGGCGTCACACAGCATCATATGGCGCGGTGCTGCAGTGTCCGTATATATACACAGTATATATACTATATATATATATATATTAGGGGTGTCGCGGTACATGTATTCATGTAATATATATATAGTATATATACACAGTATATATACTATATATATTAGGGGTGTCGCGGTACATGTATTCATGTAATATATATATAGTATATATACACAGTATATATACTATATATATATATATATATATATATTAGGGGTGTCGCGGTACATGTATTCATGTAATATATATAGTATATATACACAGTATATATACTATATATATATTAGGGGTGTCGCGGTACATGTAATATATATACAGTATATATACAGTATATATACTATATATATATTAGGGGTGTCGCGGTACATGTATTCGTCCCGTGACTTCACGGTACGGGCATCATGGTTCGGTACGTGAAGCGACACAACGAATATGTCAAATCCAGAAGGTGGTAGTAAAGCACCTAAACGCTGTTTGAACGCCATTTAATTGAATTCAACGCCACAGAAGAAGACCACAGAAGAAGGGCCATAGAAATCCGCGTTGACTGAATGGAACGTTTTGTGGAGAGGAAACATTACCGGGGGTTCCTCCAGACCAGACAGAACAAACCACAACAATATTGAAGCGTCCAGCTGCTCTCCCGTTAGTCGTCAAAAAAGTGCAGAGCAGTATCCTAATGCCTTTTATGACTCAGGCGATAAGCTGTTTTGCAAATTCTGTCAACATCAAGCCAACGAGGTAAGCTTGCTAATGTAACGTTACGTAGCCGCGACAAAGTCCTTTATAGTTGCGCGTTGCGGCTAAACATTACATAACACTGACAAAGCTGTTAACTTGTAAACAAGCAACTTACATCGCGTGGGATGACAAGCAAGATGCGGTGAGGAAGAGGGGATGACTCCTTGTCATGTTGCAATAATCCATTAGATGACCGAATGTAATCATTATGGTAAACAAAACTCGCATCCAATAACGTTAAGGCGCTGACGGGGTTACTTCCCGTACTTACTGGGAAAGTGAAACCCACCCCGCTGTCTGTCAGACAGTGGGGGAGGGGTTGGTGGGAGTCCACACATGCGCTCTGTTTACAAACTTGTGTACAATAAAGATTTAAAGCGGGGGGAAATGCCTTTGCCCTGTCAAACAGCTGGAATACAGACATCTGAGAGGGAGGCGCACCCCACACTTTGAAAATCACTGCTCTAGAGCCAAACCTTTTTGTGTGGATTGCCTAGATCTTATTAAATAGTGGACATTTATTCATTCCCACTTATTAAAATTGACAACCGGTCCGCGACTTTTTTTTCCATCTATCTACCGGTCCGCGGCTCAAAAAAGTTTGGGAACCCCTGTGCTAGCCAACCATGCTTCCTCCGAAACATGCGGCTGCTTCTTTTCACCCGACACTGGGAGCTTCAACAGGAGGACGTAGCACATGGGAGGATCACGTTATTCCCACCAGTTCCCTTCCCCCCGAACAGGCGCCCCGTCCGACCAGAGGAGGCGCTAGTGCAGTGACCAGGACAACGCGAACCTGCGACCCTCATGTTGGTAGGCAGGGAATCTACCGCTACCCGGACGCCCAAATCCAAGCACTTTCAAGTATTTTCCAGACCTGTGGCAACCCTGAAAGAAACATTTCACACACGGAAAACGCAAAACCCTTCCCAACAAAACAGGTCGCTCATTTTGTCATGGTGGACATTTAGTTTTAAAAATCAACTGCAAAGTAAGGAATTTCAGTTTGTCAATTACCTGTAACTTTTCCCACTGGTCTCCTGTATGCCAACAAATAAGAGTACTCCTGCCTTGGGATGGGACGATTGGCGATCAAATCGTATATCACCGATTGAAGGGATGATCGTCAATTCGTTTTTCCTTCACTGATATTAAGCCGATTTTAACTAACTTACTATCATAAGACAGTGTTTCCTCTAGGATTTTCTTTTGTTTGGTTTGTTTTTTTGCAGCGGGCGGAAGGGGTTTGTTGTACCTGGGTCGTGCGCCGGCAGTCGGAGAATTGCACAGATTTACTTTTCTATATCATGTGCTTTGCACCATTTATTTCCTATGAAAGTAGTTGTTTAATGGAATGTGTATCTGTAAATTTGTGCTGCTTTCCTTGGCCAGGTCCCTCAAAAACTAAATGTTATTTCAGTTATACTTAAGCAACGTTACTGTCCTATTACATTTGCATATATCCATCTTAAGTTACACTACCATTCAAAAGGTTTGACACACCATCATTGTTTAGCATTTAGAATAATAGTAAAGACATCAAAACTATAAAATAACACAAATGGAATTATGCTGTGACCAAAAATGTCAAACAAATCAAAGCTATCTTATATTTTAGATTCTTTAAAGTAGCTGCCCTGACTTCATGACATTTCATATGATTTTGAAGCAGCCGCTGCTACATAGTATATAGAGCAGTGGTTCTCAAATGGGGTCCGGGGACCCCTAGGGGTCCGTGGCACTTTGCCAGGGGGTCCGCAAAAAGTTTTCAGGAAAATAAACATAAAAACTTTTGTGTGTGTGCAAAAGCTTCATAGTTCAATGAAAATATGTTATGCTTTAAATCTAAAATGGTTCATGGATTACATTCTAATCTAACAAACCTATCAATTTAAAAGTCAAGCACGTTACCGTGGAAACAATTAAGCTTAGCCCAAAATCACAAATCAGAATGAGGGGGTCCCCGGTATATTTTCTATCTTGTAAGGGGTCCTTGGCAAAAAACTTTTTGAGAACTTATAGAGTACTACTAGTAGTTATCTCAGGCTGTGTCAATAAGGGGGACAAAAACAGTGACAACATTATTGCATATCGACTGCAAGTAGCCTAGTCATTCTCTCATGAAACTAGAAACACATTGGAACTCAGCAACATGCCAACAGTTACATGGTTATTTTTTGTCTAACCTTGAGGTAACCCGTTCTGCGGTCGAGGTTAAGATGCAAGTTCTTGATCTCTCCAAACTCTGCAAACTTGTCATGGATGTCCTCCTCTGTGGCCTCCTCATGGACTCCAGTTACAAACAGAATCCAGCCCTCCACAGCTGCAACAAGAAAGACAAGGAATTGCACGGGATGTCAAATAAAATACAACCAGTCGTTTCAGGCAGGTTATCTACTTGGGCAAAGCTGGGAATCGGTTTTGCTTTCTCCTGTTTTATTTATTTTATGCATGCACTTTCATTAAGTAATTATGAACATTTTGGTATTGGAAATTGCACTTGATTGTCTGCCAGATCATTCCTACATCCATATTCATTAGTAAATAAATAGTATTAATAAATTAGACCCGATCAAACAAATACCTAGCTATTGGATCACTGAATCCAAAATACATCCACAAGAGTGCTCTTCTGGTTTGATAAAATATCTTACATCTGTGTTTCAGACTCTCAATTTAGGGCAGGATAATACTGAGAAAAAGAAGTTGTTGCAGTTTAAATAAAACAAGAAAAAGTGCAACACTTGAAATGAACAGCTGGCAGGCAAACAACTGGCATGCGATAATATCCACCAAAATGATTTGCTTTCTTGCTGCAGACTGAATTGGAATAGTTTTTAGTAATTTAAATTCCACCAACAACCATCTTTAGCATGCTTACATCTCTGTGGGCCTGGCTCATCCCCATCCTGCTCCACAGTATCATAGTCCTCTTTGATCCTGGACCTGGCCCCTTCCTCTGGAAACAATAATACAGGAAATATAATGACTTACAGCTGACAATTTGCACAGTACAACAAATCACATGTATAAATCTACCACAACTTCAGCATGGTATTAAATTGTGAACTAATTTTATAACAAAAGTAACTCACCTGAGCCAAAGCCCCTTCCTTTCCTCTTCTTTGCTTTTTCTTTCAATTTGTGGATGCTTTCTGGAGAGGGAGATCATAACAGTTAACGTTAAGTAACATGAAGGATGGTTAATGAAGACCATGCACATGCTGATCAAGTTTGGCAGTTGCTGGAAGCGGTTTCACCCCTGCTCTTTCAGTAGTTTTTTGGCAATAAACAACTAGTCTCAATTCTAACATTACTTAAATCAAAAATCCATCTGATAAGATAAATACAAGTTGAATTCACGAGCTAACGTTAGTTGACCGGGGGATGACAACTTCCCTAATGTTACCCTTGGCCAATTCTGACCTGACGAAAATCCAATGTAGGATCGAAATGTTGTCCTATTTTTTGTCTCGTTAAACTATGGCATGGAGTAAGTGTGCAGGCTCTACCTTCTTACATTGACCCTTGGCCTTTAAACCAGAGGTTTTCAAAGTGGGAGGCAGGCCTCCCCAGGGGGGCTCCAAACAGTTTCAGGGGAGGCTCAGTGAATGGAAGTGAATAAATATTACTTTAGTTATTACAAAAGGAGATGGCATAGAATAGCTGAAATGTTTGAGTCGGAAACAAATAAACGCCCTCAGCAGACCTTTTTATGTAATTGATGTAGTCTGAAGTCAAACAGCAATATCAGGCTATCTTGGCTAAATTATTGAGTGTCTATGGGATCAAATAACAATCACGATCCCATAGGCATCTAGGAATTAATCGAAACTAAATAAGTTAACTGCGCGGGGGGGGGGGGGGGGTCCAGGCTTGTCTGAGGGCCGAGGGGATGCCCGGCCCGCAGTCTCAGACTTTGAAAACCTCTGCTTTAAACTAAAGTCACGATTTGTAAGGACCACTAAATTTGCACGTGGAGGAGTATCTAAGTAGCTAGCCGCTAATAATAACACTAACAAGCTAACTATTGTAATGCTACGACTAGCCGCTAAACTAAGTTGGTCACTTCATTACTTCATCCAGACGGAAAACCAAACATCGTTTGACTGTTAAAACAGTCCAGAATGTTTTGATAGATATGAGAAACAAAAAAATATTCAATAACCACGGCTAGCTGGAATTAGTTGTAAGCCAGCATGTTTGAATGGAGAATGAGTTAGCTTAAAGTTAGCTAGCATTCTCTCGGGCCTGCTACTCTCTCTCGCGTCTGGTGTTTGTGTTTATGGCTTTCTGGCCTCTGTCGCATTGCTCTGGACCCCAAAATGTACACAATATTTGAAAGCCTGGATTATGAAACATCTGCCGCATATAAGCAGGAAAACAAATGTTACCATCACCATCCTCATCCATAGGAAAGTCCTCGCCTCCCGCTTCATGAAGATCCAGTACATCCGCCATGATGTCTGTGTGCAGCTGCTCTGATCCGGGGGATCCACGTAGCGTGCGTACGCAAAGAGCTTTGGGTTGGGGAATGTTGCCAGGTTGCGTAAAAGTAAGTAATAGCTGATCATTTTTGTCCCGGATGCAGTGAAATGAGCCCTTTTACTGTAGCTCCACCCTTCATCTCATAAAAACATTAGTGTAACAGGTGTAACATTGTAGTCTTATCATATTGTCCCTAGTTTCACACAGCCAAAAGGCTGTAGTTATAAATGCTCATGGTTATATCATAGAGTAGGTATCATAAGATATCATATATCATATATATCTATCTATCTATATATCTATCTATATCTATCTATATATCTATATCTATCTATCTATCTATCTATCTATCTATCTATCTATCTATCTATCTATATATATATAGCCTATATATATATATATATATATATATATATATATATATATATATATCATAAGAGAGAACAGCCAGCACACTTGAATGTCCTTTCAAAGGTTTAATCCATCATCTGGGCATAGTCCGCAACCACGGACGTTTCAGCCTGAAGTCTTTGTTTTTGTATAGTGAATGTTCATAATTAAAGGAACACTCTGCCCATTTTCAACCAGCTTTGTATCATTAGAACATCAGTAGTATATCAGAAAACTGTAAACGGTTTTGAAGTCTGTCGTTTAATTTGACAGTTATTGAGTGTTAAAGTGTGGACCAGTGACATCACTGGTCCACACTAACTCAAATTAATAACTCATTAACTCAAATCAACTCTCAATAACTGTCAAACTAGATGAATGATGAATAGTTTGACAGTTATTGACAGTTGATTTGAGTTAATGAGTTATTAATTTGAGTTAGTGTGGACCAGTGATGTCACTGGTCCACACTTTAACACTCAATAACTGTCAAATTAAATGACAGACTTAAAAACCATTTACAGTTTTCTGATATACTACTGATGTTCTAATGATACAAAGCTGGTTGAAAATGGGCGGAGTGTTCCTTTAAGAGTGAGAGAGAATTGACTGAATTCTGTATGCAGAATATATAAGGAGACAATAATTTTTTTGATCATTGTAAACTAAAGCCACATCATAGTAATTAATGTGATGTGTGTAGTTCTTCATAGATCTAGGCTCTTCATTTTGCTCTCAAAGTGCACCGGATTGATGCATTTTAATTTAAAATAATTTTAAATGTTCTTCCTAGGGGGGATGCGGACCCCCGGCCAAATGTCCCCACCACTTTCTAAATCTAACCTAGGCACTTGGCCACTATTAATTTCAACTAGGTGACTGCTAACTCCTGCTTTAGGGCTTATATAAGTATTGTCTTGGCTGCCTGAACATAATTCCAATCAAATTTAGGAAAATCCGTTTTGATTATTAGTGGCCGGGCCAGCGAAGCAATTATTCTAATGTATAACAAATTGAGCTGTCGATTGATCGCCATCTGGTGGTGAGTTGGATCAGATCAGATCTTCAGATGGGAGGCAAAGGCTGTCAGACCTGGCAACCCCAGGCATTGAAGAGGATCATGCATGTGCTGGGAATCTCATCCCAAACCAAGTTTCTCCTGGATCACTGAGGAGGAGACATGGGGTACTGTAATGTATTCCTGTTCGAATCCTCTGTCATGGAATCGGCTGCTAGTAGCTATGGCAAAAGATGGTGAGACCAGGAAAATGCTCGTCACAAATGGGAATATCAAGAGGTGGAAGGAACACTTTGACACACCCTCTCTGTTCAGGGGGCAGCACTGGGAGGAACAATGCCGAGGAAGGAACTGTCCTGGTCACAGAACAGTGAAGCAGCTTTTGACACTCGGATAAAAGGGAGTTCGCTGATCCTGCCTACGTGTGTTTTATAGATTCAGAAAAAGGCCTATGACCTTATTACCCAAGCTCTCCTGTGGGAGGTGCTGTGGGAGTATGGAGGTGACAGGGCAGCTGCTGCGAGCCATGCAGTCCTGACTCGGACTGAGTGCTGTATTTGCATTCTTGGCATTAAGACAAGCTTGTTCAAGCATCAGACTCCGACCAGGATGCACCTCGTCCCCTCTGCTGTTTGTGATATTCATGGATAGGATATTACTGTAAGGAGCAGTAGAGGGCCAGCCCGGCCAGTTTGGTGACACTGTTCTCTGTTGTTGTTATTTGCCTCACTGACATGTTTGTGTGTGGGATAAGGGCTCAGCACCTCCAAATCTGAGACCAGCGTTCTTTCCCAGAAAAAGGCGCCCTGGGAGGCACGGTGGCTCAGGGTATGGTAGTGTTACTAGTAGTACTCGAGACCAGTCTTGGTCTCGAGACCGGTCTCAAGACCACATTTTGATGGTCTCGGTGACTTGGTCTCATCTCGGACTCGCCCTCCACCGGTCTCGGTCTCGTCTCGGTCCACAACTGCAGTGACATCATTACTTGCCTGGGTATTTTTTTTTTTACTGTGATTGGGTGTAAAATTCGCAACCAATAACCTTCCGGGTTGAAAGCTTCTAAAGCTGTAGCCACTCCCCTCACGTTCATGCACAAAGGAAGACAACACAGGTCAACAAGGTGGCTCAAGAGATGTCGTCCATCATAATTTAGCAGCAGGAAGGTGTTTTTATGCTTCATTCTGTTCACTGTGTTGAGCCTTTCAGAAGGTCAGTGATATGGAATTAGATGTGTTTCAGATCAAAGGATTGCATTCTGTCACTGAGTATATACTGTACAGCCATTTATATTTTACTATAATTCCTAAATAATGATTTATTTCGTTGTTAGCAGAGCAATGGTGTAAAAAGGTTAAATGGTCACGTCGCGTGTAAATGGTCTTACAAATGGTCTCGCATTTGTCTGGTCTTGGTCTTGTCTTGGTCTCGCCCACCCTCGGTCTTGGTCTTGTCTCGGTGTCGCCTCCCCTCGGTCTTGGTCTTGTCTCGGTCTCGGGTTAGGTGATCTCGACTCCAACACTAGAGTATGGTACTGTCACCTCACAGCAAAAAGGTTGTGGTTTTGAATCTCCACCACCCGGTCCTTTCTGTGTGGAGTTTGCATGTTCTCACCGTGTCGCTTCCTCCGGGTGCTCTGGTTTCCTCCCACAGCCCAAAGACATGCAGGTCCAGTGGTGCTGGAAGTACTTTTAGGTAGGGGGTGCTGCAAGGCCGTAGCCACCGATTCAACATTGGGGGGGACGGCGGCGGAAAATTTGGCGGCGACCAAAATTTTTTGGCCACTTTGTCGCCAGATTAGAGGAATATTAACATTAAGATTAGACTGTTGTGTCATTATTCAGTCACCTTTTCTCACTCACCTCCATGTCACCACTTGCTCCCACTGCTGTGTTGGAATCCTCATTCTCTCTCCCACCCTTTTTGGTCTTTTAGCCATATTTAGAGGAATATTTAATTTTAAATTAACATTAGGATTATACTGTTGTGATGTCATTATTCAGTGTCTTCTCCTCTTCTCTGCAGCATTACTCAATTTACCCTCAGGAATCAGGGACAGTGATAGCCTACCTGCTATTCCTCCCATATATCCAGGGCTGGATTAATAGTACCATGGGCCCCCGGGGCTATTCATTTTCTAAGCTATTCATTTAGCCTTTTAGTCATAAAGATTATATCTTCCAGACTGAAATGTTATAACAGAAGTGGAGTATTGGCCAGAATTACATGAACATTTGGTCACTTATTCAGCGGGTATTTTGCATGTTGCATCTCTTGCCACCAGGGGGTGCTGCAGCACCCACCGCACCCAGCTTCCCGTGCCCTTGTGCAGGTCTGTGGGAGCTGGCAAGTGACATCATGCTGATTCGTCCTATATAGACCAAAACTGTGTTTCAGTCCAGGCTGTAAATATGTTTAATTACTGTTACAAAGTGGGGCATTTTAACAGGAACGACGGGACTTCTGAGTCCTGCCTCAAGTGGCCATTCGAGGAATTACAGCTTAAACAAAGACTTCCGCATCTTCAGGGGAAAGGGGGTGGACTTGCCCCTTGGGCCGAACACAATTTCTGCCACTCACTCACTCACTCACTCACTCACTCACTCACTCACTCACTCACTCACTCACTCACTCACTCACTCACTCACTCAACTCACTCACTCACTCACTCACTCACTCACTCACTCACTCACTCACTCACTCACTCACTCTCTCTCTCTCTCTCTCTCTCTCTCTCTCTCTCTCTCTCACACACACACACACACACACACACACACAGACACACACACACACACACACACACACACACACACATCTCTCTCTCTCTCTCTCTCTCTCTCTCTCTCTCTCTCTCACACACACACAGACACACAGACTTTGCATTCTTATGATAGGATTTTCCTGTCTGTATAGACGGTTTTCATGGAATTCTGTTGCTATGGGAACAGTTTGAGACCTATCTTATTTCCTGTCAGCTATTGTATTAGCAAACACTGCAACAGGAAGTAAGCTAGGAGCAATTTAGAATGTTTATGTTGTCAAATTAAAACCGTCTATAGCTGTCAAATAAAGCAGAAATAACTCTAAATATAGCCACAAGCGGGAATACCAGGGGTTCAAGCCTATTGCCCCTGAAGAGGCTTGAATATCTGTCATATCTGTCATTGGGCCAAATTTCAGGGATTGGCTCAGTAGTATGGTTAAAAAACAGGAAATGAGGTGTTGGTAATATCGCCAAACTTTGGTAGATTAGTATAATTTTTTGTTTCTGAGTAGTGGGTGAGTTTTCTTAGCCTGACTCCGCCAGATGGGGGCGGCATTTACATCCATCTGGCAGCGTCAGGTTAGAGTTTTCTAGCCTAGGTGCAAAATTTGGTTACTGTGCCTTCGGGGCTTGAACCCCTAACTAACCCTAAGAAAACAAAAGGTTTGATTAATTTCAGGTCTGTGCTTTCCTCAACATTTGCCACACGCTGGACTCAGAATCAGTGGACGCATGTGAGATATGTGTCACGTTGGGTGTTAACAGAAATGAGATCTGTCCTCAAAGATAATCTGATAACCATTGGGTTTTAGTTCCCCCCCCCCTCAGAATTCTATAACTACAAATACAACTCCCATACACTCTGTAGCATAGAGTATTTAAGATTTATACACATTAGCCTATTCACCCTTTCCTTTTTTAGAGCAAAACTCTGTCTGGTCTTTGGTAAAGTCAATGCAAAGTAAAGTATGGTAAGGAGAGATAACCTTTTGCTTACCTGTACTTTAACCTAATGAATGTTAAACTAACACGTAAGCATGGGAATGTGCCTTGTACCTCTGTCTTCAATGTCCAGCTGTAAGGTTTGCTCTTATGATGATTTCTACACTAACCTGAATCCCCCAAACACTCAAATCCACTCTGTTACTTAATATTAGCATATAGCAGAATATTTTATACAATAGTGGCAGAATATCTTGTCTTTCTGAATCAATATTATTTTTGAATCCACACTTTTATTTATACAATTTTAATTCACGGTAATACATTCTCAATTATTTTGAATAGACTGCTCATGAATTAATCACAAATTCATATTGGAAATGCCCAAACAAAGCACCCTGAGTTTTGCAATTTGAAGCTGTTTCAACTATTCAAACGGCAAAGACCAAGATGGCAACATAATTCATTCAATAACCACAAAATGTAACAGCATATCTGATTGATTGTAATATATTTCCTGGCAAAACAATGAAAACATTGTTTTGTTGAAGTCACTTTGAAAAGGTGTAGATGATCTTTAGATAAAGTCTAAGGATATCTGAGAATTTACCCCGTTTTCCCTTCATGCCCTGCAAAGGATGTTTAGAATCATCTGATCATAACTAAGAAATATGCAATGTGACCGTTTTAACACAAGGGCCAGAATTCCATAATACTAGAACGCCCGTAAATCGTCATTTTGACCTGTAGATTCCAAACTCTATAATCTCTCATGATAAATACCCAAATGAGAGATTAATGCATTTATTATGTTGATATGTCTTTTGAAAAGATGAAATAACACCAAAATGTGCATTTTAGCAAGTTTAAAGAAGTGCCAAAATTCCATAACTCGAATGGCTGTAAGTGGTCATTTTGACCACTAGATTACAAACGCTATAATCTCTCATGATAAATACCCAATTGAAAAATGAATGCATTAATTCATTGTGTTCAGATATCTTTTAAAAACGCAAAACAACACCAAAATGTGAAAAGATAGGCTAAAAAAATAGGACTACACCCCTGGGAAATACAGTGAGCTCAAAATAACCGCCTATGGGCGTTCGAGGTAAAAATGACCACATTTTCTTTGCCTTTTGTTTAATTCATATCAAAACCATAAATACAGACACTTTTAGGAAAAGTCAGGTACCACCAACATTGTATTTTTAATTCAACAAAGTTATTGCACAATTTCAAAAAGGTCAAAGTGACCGCCGTGGGCATTCTAGTGTTAGAAACATGCAGTGACGGAGAAAACGTGCACGACAAACAAAGAAACAGTATCCTCTATCTTTTGTGATGAGTTTATCAGGACCTCGTCCCACAGATACAGCTGGCTGTGGTTGTACTGCAGCATGAGGCAACTGCTGATAGGAATGAGTAATTGGGCACACGGAAGGCTTGTCAGGACAATTGAGCAACTGTTTCATCAATTGACCCTTTGTTGAGTAGACTAGCAATATGGAAAGCTTACAATTCTATTAGCATGCAAAAAGAGAGTAGGCCAAGACAAAGCATTAAGCTTCAGGAAGCTTATGGGATCCTGCATTACATGACATATGCTGTAGTCGATGACTCATATTCTGGAAAAGTGCTTGCTACATATACACATATAGTTCCAGTCACAAGTTTGAATGCACCACATTCTTCTATATTTGTATTATTTTCCACATTTTAGAATGATAGTAAAGAGATCAAAACTAATAACACATGAAATGATGCAGTGACCAAAAAGTGCTAAACAAATCAAAGCTCTTATATGTTAGTCTTTAAAGTAGCCACTATTTGCCTCGATGGAAAGGCAAAGGCTTTCGAAAGAAATTCATACGGATGGATCAACTTCACTGCTAATATTTCAAGCATTAAGTACAAGCCTTTATCCAAATGTCTTTAAGAGAATCAAAAGCATACTGTAGTACAGTATATCCAATGGGTCCAATCTTTTGACTGCATGGTAGACTGTGCATAACTAGAGCTATACTGCCATGTCAAGGTCGGCGACATGGCGGAAATGTTCATATGAGCATTCAATCTTTCTTTATGGAACTGTTGAGCAGCTGTATAAGTGTTTGAAATTGATATATGGTACAGTATATATTTTAGTCAGTTTGGTCTATTGCAAGTGTTAGCTGCCTGCCCTTACAGGCTGAGTAAATGAAAATTCAATTGAAAATAAAGGGAAACCTCATCAACAATATTCACAACAGCTAACAATTGATGTTTTGTGTGTGTGTGACACACACACACACACACACACACACACACACACACACACACACACACACACACACACACACACACACACACACACAGAGTGGACTTTGTGTCTTTCTTGTGACAGGCAACGCATCAAGGTCCAGCCAACACAATGCTTGCCAGGTCACTTCCTTGTATGGGAAGTGATTACATTGTGATTGCCATGATTTACTCTTCCCCACCAGCTATATAAGCCCCTGGCTCCCTGACAGAAGGCACCATTAGGTCCAAGAACCCCAGGAGTTAAG
Source organism: Poromitra crassiceps (assembly GCF_964638095.1). NCBI lineage: Eukaryota > Metazoa > Chordata > Actinopteri > Beryciformes > Melamphaidae > Poromitra > Poromitra crassiceps. The sequence goes on from NC_139623.1 coordinate 106,837,835, forward strand.
GTGCGTCTGCTCTCTTGCTACTTAGCTTTGGTGTTTCAAATTCTTTGCTTGGCTGTAAATAGGATTGTGCTGTTCATATAGATCTGAGGAAAATGTTTAATTTGGAGACTTCTTTGTATTTCTGGAACTGTTTGTGTCACTGGCTTTGCTTTGCTTGTTTCATGCAAGACATAAGTAACTGTTTCAATATGGTTTGCCAGGCTTTCACTACTTTGCAACTTTCAGAGTTTTTTGACAACTCTCTCTCGACTTTATCTCTCTCCAGGTCGGCCTTGCTCATCTGCAGCCATGAAACTCTCCCTTGTTGCCGCTCTGGTCCTGGTGCTGGCTGTTGCCCATGGTAAGACATAACTGCATGGATCTTAAAAACAATTGCATTTATAACACTGTACACACATATACATTACCAGTCAACAGTTTAGACACACCTGATTGAGTGTATGTTTTTCATTCATCCATTTTGATCTAAAGCCTTAAGCTTAAATGTTTGACATTTGTTTCTTAGAAAAATACGAACAGTGAAGTGGATGCCTATGTATGAATTTATTTCATACATAGCCTTTGCCTTCCCATCAATGGCAAAGGGCAGAATCTAAAATATAGTTTGGATTTGTTTTTGTTTTGACACTTGTTTGGTCACTGCATAATTCCATTTGGGTTATTTCATAGGTTTGTTGTCTTTATTAATATTCTAAAATGTGAAAACTAGTGACAATCAAGAAAAATGTGGTGTCCAAACTTCTGACTGGTAGTGTATGTAAGAACAAGATAAAAACAAATTTCTGCACATTTCTGGTCTGCCAACCAAATATTCTGCACATAGTCAAATCATTGCTGTGGCGTTGAAAACCTGTCTCATCTTTTCAGAGACAATGAAAAAACATTGTTTTTAGCTTGACTACCATGCATTTTTGAGCTTATCTGATTTGATCTGGTTTTGAAAGGTGTCAGAATTGTCTCAGCCCACAGATAAGCGTGTAATACTTGAAGTGGAAACATGACAATCTTCAGAATTGGAATGACAAGGATTTATGGAAGTGGATTTGAATAAAGCATTTATTAAAATGTGTTTGACAGGCACTGAGTCTGCCCTGGTGAAGCGTGACATCCCCTCTGAGGTGGACAGGATCACCCAGTTCATCAAGGACATGACCGCCACCCTCACCAGTGCAACCCAAGACATGGTGGAGAAGGTGAAGGCTCATGAGCTGACCAACAAGGCCCAGTAAGTCCCAGTCTCAAACTTTTACCTTTACTCCCTGACTCTTTTCGCATAGTGCTCTATATACTTACCAAAGCTATATCTATGCTGCACTCTGTCATGCATGATTATTCTATGGACAGAGGAATAGCTGTCCTATCCATTGCCTGTTAATTCGCTGGGAGAAGAGTCAACAAAATGCCAGATTTGTTGCTACAGTGTACTGTAGCAATAAACAGCCAATATGGCATGAGAGCTGAGTTGTAGAAAGGCTCATTTTCTCTCAGCAAATTCTATGAAGAATCTATGCATAGGCTATGTAACCAGGCATAGGGTGTACATTTACATACAGAATGTAAATTGCAGGACATCTTGTGTAATTGAGAAGGCTGAATCCATTATGGCTGATGTAGAAAATTTAACTAGGCACCTTAAAGCTTAGTTACACTTTCAATCATTCACTTAAGTACACATAGCATACTTTCATAAGCACGTTGTTCCTTAACATTCACACACTTCCAACTTTGTACACCATTTCATTTCACGTTCACCTCTGACAGAGGGCCTTGTCTCGCATCACTCACGTCACATCTGTCAAGGACAAACCGTCTCTCCAATATGACTAGATAACTATTTTGATGAATGTCTGACGTCTTCAATTGTTATCATCGAATGGCTTACTGCAACATCAGCAGAAAGATAATCTATGACAAACTACCGTAAGAACATGATATACCTTGCCGTACAAAAGCCTGCTTTGCTCACCATTGTATTGTAGGGAAGTATAAAACACAAGCTAACCTGACCTATAACCTAAGGAAAACCACATTGACTGAGCTGCCATAACGTCAACTAGTAGGCCTACTCAAACACAGACTGTTGCTTACGAAGGAAGCGTAAGAGTTTGTTTTTTGAAATGCAAGTCAGTTAGAAATAGAGATAAAAAACGATTAACCTCTCATGTTCTCACTCTGCCTTCCTCAACCACAGGACTTACATGGAGGACAGCAGAGCCCAGATCCAGCCTCTGGTGGACAAGGTCCAGGCCGAGGCCGAGAAGCTCCAGGAGCAACTGAGGCCCTTCATCACCAACATCGAAGATCAGATCAAACCCATGACCGACAACTTCCAGGCCCAGGTCAAGCCCCTGACAGACAACTTCCACGCCCAGGTCAAGCCTCTGACCGACCAGATGGAGAAGCTCTTTGCCCAGCTGTTGGACCAGACTAAGGCCCTGCTCCCTCCCCAGTAAAGCTCGCCATTGGTTCGTCCCAGCTGCAGGAACACCTCACTGGCTCGGGCTCATTTTTTGGTCTGCCCAGAATTCGGAGGGAAAACACAACCGTCTCCCTTCATCTGTTTCACCATGCAGTGTTGGTCTCTCTTACTCCCCTGTCCAAGTCATCTGAGATGTGATTGTCATTGAATTTCATCATTAAAGGGGTTAAAAATAATTGTCATTTTGTGTGCAGAGGTTATGTACTTAGTTCATTTGAGTGCATAACAGATGTATTTGTCTGACTCTCTCCATTGCGAGTGCGTTGATTGATTTATGAAAAGCCAGAGGACAATTATTTGAATGAAATAATTTGGGAAGCAGAATCTGATGCGAGGCGTCATCGCTAACCTTTAGGTCACCGGGGTGTTTCCATCATTCATGGTTCAATATTCATGAGTTGGTTGTCAAAACCTGTCTCTTAGCGCTGACCTTAGAACAATCTACTGCAGATCAAATCAGGTTGATGAGATTCACACAGATTCTTCTCGTTAGATCAACTTCACCCCAATTATTAACCCAATACAGAAGTAGAATGATATCCAGGAGGGTGGACAAATCTGACTCTGGAACAACTGAAAGAGTCTTATTTCTCACAGCGACCTTTAACTTTTGAGGAAAGATGAGATAAAGGAAAATGAAATCTCTGCAAAAAGTAAAGATGGCCAAATTAACAGATGCAGCATTGTTAAAGGATAAGTTCGCCCAAAAAGGTTTTTCCATCCAGGCTAAGTCTGGATGGAAAAACCCTATTTAATATAGCTCAGTGGGTAAAACCTCGCTCCGTGACTTCCGGCTATGGCCGGAACATAGGAACCAAAGTGCTGTACTGTAATGTTATGGATCGGGCAAGTTTCTTCAAGTATAATAGAAGAAACAGAATAGAAGAAACAAAAGGAGGGCTGCGGCGTTTCAAATGGTTAAAATAGAAGGTGCTCTTTGGTCAAAGAGTCCTAATAGTGTAAAAAAGACGGGAGGACCAAGGCACTTCTTCTAGCAAATTAAAAAAAGCTTTATTATAGGCTTAATTCATAATGAATTGAATTGAAACATCAACATGTTTCGGTCAAACAGACCTTCGTCAGGGTGTGCAAAGAATCACAGGGCAAACAGTCCACATATCCAGTTCAGGCAATCAACAGTCATGAGGAACAGGTGATGACATTTGCACATAGCCTCCTATAGAGGGCAGCATTATAGAGGCAAATACTGTACAAAAGCCTATGGATACAATCCAGCAGACCTATAAAGAAGAAAAGAAAAGAAAAGAACAAACCACAAAACACCATACTGATAGCACAGCAAATATATACAAGGGTATTTAAAACCACTAAGTCAACTAACTGCGTATAGTTTACAAGAAAGAGACCATATCAATGGTGTCATTGAGACCAGGGGGGGACATGGCTTGAAGCCTATGGATCCAATGACTCTTTTTGATTGAGGGTCCTCTCTCTATCCCCTCTTCTAGGGGTTAGGGGGACACGATCTATGCCCAATGCTGTAAAGGAAACTGAACAACAGTTATGGGCATCCTTAAGATGCTTGGTTATAGCATAGTCAGTGTTACCAGATTTTACAGCATATTTATGTTCCGCTACACGATCCTGGAGACGACGTTTAGTTCGTCCAACATAGAAAGCATTGCATAAAGTACAGGAAAGAATATAAATAACATGTGTTGTCTTGCAATTTATAAAATGTCTATTTGTGTATCTATGTTGTGTTACAGGGTGGATGAAATCTTTAGATTTCGTTATGATGTCACATTGTCTACAGTTACCACACCTGTAAGTGCCATTGGGTGCTCCTGCTCTACAGCCAATTACTTGGTTCCTTAAGGCCTAAACATGGTCGTCCGTCCGCCTCGAATTGGAGCCGTCTCGCCGTCTGGCGGCGCCAGCTAGCCCTACATGCTAGGACGCCACTACGCCCTCCCCCCTCCCACCCTCCCTCCTCCTGTGGAAGCTCCGTGTGAAAATGGCGGAGATTGTGTGCCAGGCAGTCTGAATGAAATTGAATGTAACGTTCCCAATTCTATGTATTAAATTCTAAAAAACGACCCTCAACATTTGGGAAGGCTAAGCCACACAACTAGTTCGTTATAATCTAACGTCATGCTTTGAAAGGCGACTTTACGACGATGAGCCAAGGCAACGGCCAGTCACAACTCTCCTGCAGCTGACGTCACGCACGTATCGTCGCCGTGAAGTCACATTTTCGAGCAGCCCCCGTCAGCCGACGGCGCCTCCTCCCCATAGGACGGCGCTCCACCCGCCGTCCTACGGGGAGGGCGGGGCGAGGCTCTGACGGACGACCATGTTTAGGCCTTTAGCTGGTGTGTGACTGTGAACCAGCTTGTCACTTAGAGTTGGAGTTCTCCTAAAAGAAAAAAATGGGAGGGTCAGGGAACACCTGTCGTAGAGCCTCATCACATTGGATAAGATCCCAATTCTTTCTAATAAGGTAACGCTTTAGAATACAGCCCGCAAATAAGCATGTAGTTATAGTATAACAACGGGGTTTAGGGCTGTAGTTATAGTCTAACTACGGGGTTTAAGGAGTGAATTATAACATAAGATCTGTACTTATAGTCTAACTACGGGGTTTAAGGAGTGTAGTTATAGTATAACAACGGGGTTTAAGGAGTGTAGTTATGGTATAACAACGGGGTTTAAGGAGTGTAGTTATGGTATAACAACGGGGTTTAAGGAGTGTAGTTATGGTATAACAACGGGGTTTAAGGAGTGTAGTTAGAGTATAACAACGGGGTTTAAGGAGTGTAGTTAGAGTATAACTACGGGGTTTAAGGAGTGAAAATATACTTTAACTAAAGGGTAACAAGATCTGTACTTATAGTCTAACGACGGGGTCGCAGGCTGTATTATGAAGCAGGGGACAAATGTTTGTACTTATAGGCTAATTACGGGGTACCACACTGTACTTACAGGGTAACTACCGGGTTTAAGGAGTGTAGTTAGAGTATAACAACGGGGTTTAATGAGTGTAGTTAGAGTATAACAACGAGGTTTAAGGAGTGTAGTTAGAGTATAACAACGGGGTTTAAGGAGTGTAGTTAGAGTATAACAACAGGGTTTAAGGAGTGTAGTTAGAGTATAACAACGGGGTTTAAGGAGTGTAGTTAGAGTATAACAACGGGGTTTAAGGAGTGTAGTTAGAGTATAACAACGGGGTTTAAGGAGTGTAGTTAGAGTATAACAACGGGGTTTAAGGAGTCTAGTTAGAGTATAACAATGGGGTTTAAGGAGTGTAGTTAGAGTATAACAACGGGGTTTAAGGAGTCTAGTTAGAGTATAACAATGGGGTTTAAGGAGTGTAGTTAGAGTATAACAACGGGGTTTAAGGAGTGTAGTTAGAGTATAACAACGGGGTTTAAGGAGTGTAGTTAGAGTATAACAACGGGGTTTAAGGAGTGTAGTTAGAGTATAACAACGGGGTTTAAGGAGTCTAGTTAGAGTATAACAATGGGGTTTAAGGAGTGTAGTTAGAGTATAACAATGGGGTTTAAGGAGTGTAGTTAGAGTCTAACAACGGGGTTTAAGGAGTGTAGTTAGAGTCTAACAACAGGGTTTAAGGAGTGTAGTTAGAGTATAACAACGGGGTTTAAGGAGTGTAGTTAGAGTATAACAACGAGGTTTAAGGAGTGTAGTTAGAGTATAACAACGGGGTTTAAGGAGTGTAGTTAGAGTATAACAACGGGGTTTAAGGAGTGTAGTTAGAGTATAACAACAGGGTTTAAGGAGTGTAGTTAGAGTATAACAACGGGGTTTAAGGAGTGTAGTTAGAGTATAACAACGGGGTTTAAGGAGTCTAGTTAGAGTATAACAACGGGGTTTAAGGAGTGTAGTTAGAGTATAACAACGGGGTTTAAGGAGTCTAGTTAGAGTATAACAACGGGGTTTAAGGAGTCTAGTTAGAGTATAACAATGGGCTTTAAGGAGTGTAGTTAGAGTATAACAACGGGGTTTAAGGAGTGTAGTTAGAGTATAACAACGGGGTTTAAGGAGTCTAGTTAGAGTATAACAACGGGGTTTAAGGAGTGTAGTTAGAGTATAACAACGGGGTTTAAGGAGTGTAGTTAGAGTATAACAACGGGGTTTAAGGAGTCTAGTTAGAGTATAACAACGGGGTTTAAGGAGTGTAGTTAGAGTATAACAACGGGGTTTAAGGAGTGTAGTTAGAGTATAACAACGGGGTTTAAGGAGTGTAGTTAGAGTATAACAACGGGGTTTAAGGAGTCTAGTTAGAGTATAACAACGGGGTTTAAGGAGTGTAGTTAGAGTATAACAACGGGGTTTAAGGAGTGTAGTTAGAGTATAACAACGGGGTTTAAGGAGTGTAGTTAGAGTATAACAACGGGGTTTAAGGAGTCTAGTTAGAGTATAACAACGGGGTTTAAGGAGTGTAGTTAGAGTATAACAACGGGGTTTAAGGAGTGTAGTTAGAGTATAACAACGGGGTTTAAGGAGTCTAGTTAGAGTATAACAACGGGGTTTAAGGAGTGTAGTTAGAGTATAACAACGGGGTTTAAGGAGTGTAGTTAGAGTATAACAACGGGGTTTAAGGAGTCTAGTTAGAGTATAACAATGGGGTTTAAGGAGTGTAGTTAGAGTATAACAACGGGGTTTAAGGAGTCTAGTTAGAGTATAACAATGGGGTTTAAGGAGTGTAGTTAGAGTATAACAACGGGGTTTAAGGAGTGTAGTTAGAGTATAACAACGGGGTTTAAGGAGTGTAGTTAGAGTATAACAACGGGGTTTAAGGAGTGTAGTTAGAGTATAACAACGGGGTTTAAGGAGTCTAGTTAGAGTATAACAATGGGGTTTAAGGAGTGTAGTTAGAGTATAACAATGGGGTTTAAGGAGTGTAGTTAGAGTCTAACAACGGGGTTTAAGGAGTGTAGTTAGAGTCTAACAACAGGGTTTAAGGAGTGTAGTTAGAGTATAACAACGGGGTTTAAGGAGTGTAGTTAGAGTATAACAACGAGGTTTAAGGAGTGTAGTTAGAGTATAACAACGGGGTTTAAGGAGTGTAGTTAGAGTATAACAACGGGGTTTAAGGAGTGTAGTTAGAGTATAACAACGGGGTTTAAGGAGTCTAGTTAGAGTATAACAATGGGGTTTAAGGAGTGTAGTTAGAGTATAACAATGGGGTTTAAGGAGTGTAGTTAGAGTATAACAACGGGGTTTAAGGAGTCTAGTTAGAGTATAACAATGGGGTTTAAGGAGTCTAGTTAGAGTATAACAATGGGGTTTAAGGAGTCTAGTTAGAGTATAACAATGGGGTTTAAGGAGTCTAGTTAGAGTATAACAATGGGGTTTAAGGAGTGTAGTTAGAGTATAACAATGCTTTAAGATGTAGATTTCGGTAAAAACGAAAAATATCAAATTTTACATCAAAGCTGTTGGAATGACATGTAGGAGCAAAAGTGAGTCCTTTAGACAAAACCTTAGTGTGAGTGTCCGAGAGAGGGATGCCTGTCAAATTGATCGCTGTCTCTGTTTGCTGCGACGCCGCGTGTAGTAATAGCGGGGCGGGTTTCTTGCGCCCTCTTCTCTACTTATTTGAATACTTTGTTTGGTATGGCCATGCTTCTTATTTTTTCTCGAACTCATGGCGAGGTTAGGCCAGGGCCGCTGGAAGTCACTTTAAGCAGGGGGTGCTGGGAGGAAGGGACTCTCTCCAAAACTCAGGCAACTAACACAAAATGATGTAGATGGATAAATAGCCATACAAGTGAAAGGAAAAATATGTATTTTGGATTTTAGGGTGAGCTGTCCCTTTAAGAATGACCAGTGACTGAGGTTAGGGGAGACGGATGGGTCGCCCAGCTGGTATCTCATGGAACCCCTTGCATGGGATCCCATGCATATTGTCTTTTACAAACACATAAGCACCTTATGCGGCCGATAGCACCACACTGCAATGTCGAATGTTGATTTATGTTGTTTTTTGTTTTGTTTTCCTTTTCTTTCTTTTCCTATGTCTGAGCCTGTTTGTCTTGTTCGTATATTGTTCTATAAAAATTGAAAACAAAATATATATATAAAAATATATATATATATATAGTCAGGTGGTCTACTATTGTGCACACATTTAGAAGATCAGTGTGATATTAAATATCACATTTTTTGTTAAATCTTATTGACTTGACTTTGCGCTTTTGTCTCATAGCAGTGAGGGAGACAATGACTTGTTGTCAGTTTAACTACAAAACAACAAAATCACTAGTCTTCCACACTGCTGTGGACTCTCTCAGCCAGACAGTGTAAGGCAGACAGAAACACACTTGGCAAAAATAAACACATCTTATATATTTCTAATATTAGTTCCTTGTCTCTATCTCTAGCCTACTACTCAAAATCTCCTACTGTAGTCGTTAAAGGGACATTTTCACTATGTTTTAAGTGTTGACAGTGGTTTTAAAGCCTTTTGTACCCATACCAGTGTAACAGCGTTGTGTAGGTGGTACTTGCAGCAACCCATGTTAAGGGCTTGTCCAGGGGTGGGTACGAACCGCCGACCTTCGGCTTGGGAGTCCGACATGTTAACCGCAACACCAAGAGAGCTAGCTCCCTTGGCGGAGCTGATTAACATGCCTTTATACTGGGGAGTGAGTTTAACCAATTCACTCGCTACCACTCGGGACTCACGAGGAATCCGCGCTGATTCACCTCGGTTACACCAGCTGCAAATTTTAAAGTCATTATCATTAGGAATTAACCACTGAATTAAAATAAAAAAAAGTGACTGAAGCTGTGGTCAAAAATATATGAATGCTCTTAAAGATCGATCTATTGCCGCCCACTTCTTCCTGCTCTGTTGCCAAGCTACAAGCTGTACTCAAGGTGGCCTCCTTGAGCTAATGTACAACACAGTTCGTCTAGTTCAAGGGGGAGGCTTTTCCCAAAACCCTCCATGACTCTCCTTTAGGGGTGTCACGATACACTAATTTCACGATACGATACGATACACGATATTGGGTTCACGATAACGATACGATACGATATTTTAACAATATTCTTTTTAACAAAAGTAAATAATTTTTATGTATTTATTTATAATTTATTTAACCATGTGAGTCCCGTTGAAATCGAAACCTCTTTTCAAGGAGGCCCTGGGAAAATACTGGAAAAATAGTCTTTCATTTGAAATACACAAAATACAAAACAAATGCTGTTTTTGGAAATTGTTATTATAATAACTATAAAACAACATGGAAGATAATGCTTCTCTTGCAATAGAATGTGTCACACTGTCACAAACTAAATGTTTGTTGCATGGTGAAAGAAAAATAAAGTATACAATCTATTTCTTAAATAACTCATGCTCAATGGTCCCTAAACTTATGTAATCTTATGTACCCCTTGAGCTGTTTTGCCATGCCAGTAGTAGTCTACCCCCTCACTCATGCGTGTTGATTCTGCTAAATTTGTTCTATTATTATTCAGGAGCAAAAAAAAATTTTTTTTTATTTTTTTTGTATCATCATTTTTTTCTGACGATACATATCGTGACGTTTTGATATCGCGATATATCATGCGACGAAATATCGTGACACCCCTACTCTCCTTTGATCCAAACTTTCCTCAATGCACATAACACCACAACAGCCTCCGGGTTTAAGGCCGCAGGCCGCAAAGCCCTAATTGTGGGCGTGTCGGCCCGCTGCGCTTGGCGTCATCTCATTGCAAACCTCCATATAGGCGTGTTTATACCCAAAACAGTATTCACACGTGTGAACTCATGTCCAGTCCACTCCCCTTAAAAGCCATAGTCACATCTGTGCAGTGTTGGGCAGTAACACGTTACTGTAATTAGTTACTTTTTAAGTAACTAAGTAATATAAGGCGTTACAATTTCCAAAACAGTAATTAGATTACAGTTACTAATCCAAGTAACGCATGCGTTACTGCGTTACATCATTGCCTGCCAGAATGCAGTGTCTCCGCCCAGGTCAAACCCCTGACCGACAACCTCCCCACCTATGTCAAGCCCCTGACTGACAACTTCCACGACCAGGTCAAGTCCCTGACTGACAACTTCCACGACCAGGTCAAGCCCCTAACTGACAACTTCCAAGACCAGGTCGAGCGCCTGACTGACAACCTCCCCACCCAGGTCAAGCCCCTGACTGACAACTTCTCCGCCCAGGTCAGGCCCCTGACTGACAACTTATCTGCCCAGGTCAAGCCCCTGAACGACAACTTCTCTGCCCAGGTCAAGCCCCTGAACGACAACTTCTCTGCCCAGGTCAAGCCCCTGAACGACAACTTCTCTGCCCAGGTCAAGCCCCTGAACGACAACTTCTCCGCCCAGGTCAAGCCCCTGACCGACAACTTCCACGACCAGATCAAGCCCCTGAACTTCCACACCCAGGTCAAGCCCCTGACCGACAACTTCCACGCCCAGGTCATGCGCTGACCGACAACTTCTACGCCAAGGTCAAGCCCCTGACCGACAATTTCCATTCCCAGGTCAAGCCCCTGACCGACAACTTCCATGCCCAGGTCAAGCCCCTGACCGACAACTTCCATGCCCAGGTCAAGCCCCTGACCGACAACTCTCACACCCTGGTCAATTAGCCCCTGACCGACAACTTCCATGCCCAGGTCAAGCCCCTGACCAACCAGATGGAGAAACTCGACCCCCGACCCCCACCCTGAGCACCCAGCCGCAGGAACACCTCACTGGCTCTGTCTCACTTTTGGGTCTGCTCAGAATTTGGAGGGAAAAAACAAATGTCTCCCTTCATCTGTTTCACCAAATTTAGTCAGTCTTCCTCCCCTGTCTAAAGGCCCAATTATGCTCCATTTTCATATGAAAATAAATGTGTCCATCACTGCCCAGATACTTCCATGCATCTTTCAAGTTGGTATCATGTTAAGCAATACATCTACTAGTGGGTAGTAGAGAGTCAAATGTGTGAATGTGTTTGTGGTACTGCTCCGTTTCATCCGTATCGGCATGCTTTCAGAAAATGTGGAGAATTACACACGAAATGAACACAGAGTACGGACAGAAGGCTTGGTCCGTATGCGTATCCATATTTCACGTTAATTGGACCTTAAATCATCTGAGATGTGATGCGTGAATTTCGTCTTTAAAGGGGTGGAGGGGAAAAGGCCATTTTGTGTGCAGCGGTTCTGTATTTGGTTCATTTCAGTACATAACTGATGCATTCTTCAGACTCTTCCATTGTGAGTGCGTTGATTGATTTATGAAAAGCCAAAGGGCAAGTAATAAGGTTGAAATGAAATAAATTGGGAAGCAGAATCTGATGAGAGGCTAGTCAATATCAGCATCACAGCTAACCTTTGGGTCAAAGGAGTTTTCCATCATTCATGGTTCAATATTCATGAGTTGGTTGTCAAAATAGGTTGGAGCTTAGCTCACAATCTGGATAAAATCAGGTTGATGTGATTAACACAAATTCATCTCATTGGACATATCGACGTCACTACAATAATTAACCCAATACAGAATTAGAATGATAACCAGGAGGGTGAACAAATCTGACCCTGGAACAGCTGAAAGAGTCTTGCTTCGTTTATCACAGCAACCTTTAACCTTTGGGGGAAGACAGGATCAAGGAAAAGGAAATCTGCAAAAATTAAAGATGACCAAATTAACAACAGATGCAGCGCAGCTAGTTAAGGATTTGGCTTGGTTTACACTGCAGACATGGCTTGACACAGGCCAATCAATTTCTCAGAAACCCTCATCTACAATTTCATCCGTGCATCTGCATCATAACAAAACTGACAACATTCATGCCATGGTTTCCAGAGCTGAGAGTTGTGTATGATTGTGCTGTGTTTTGTCACCAGGCAGCTCACCTCGAAACTGTTGAGTCAGAAAAAGAGGTTATATTTTTACTATTACGAACTGAAACATAAATAAACAAAATACTTTATCGCTCATACTGCAAATAATTTGATACATCATGAATCGTAATAAGGGTTTTCTTAGAAATGAGCTCAGAACAAATAATATTTTTCTTACCAGTCATATTCCACCTGTTTTGTATGTTGTCCCAGCCGACCCTGCATTCACGATCCTGGACTCATTTACCATAAAAGTCAGTTGAAAAGGGGAAATCACTGAAAACAAAGTGCCAAACAAAATGGTGGGTTATTTGCAAACTCCAATCGTGAAAAATAGCCCATCTATTAATAACTCCTGATTCAAAAGTGATACAGAATGGTGTTTTTGCAAAATATTGGAAAAAAATGTTTCAGGCAAGCATATCTCAGTATCGGCTGAACATTTAAATGTAAAAAAAAAAACAGTTAAAATAATTGAATGATTTATTATTTGCATTTTGAAAACATTGTTCTTACACTGAACAAAAGGGAATGTTTTTCTCTAACAACCGATACAGACAGAGGAATCACGCCTTTCCAATCAGGATGCTTAGAAAAGCTGCATGGAAAACATATGATGCTGGATCTTGCCCTGACATTTTGTGGCTTATTTACTTAATTGGAGATAAATCCGGTTTGGCGAACCATCAGGGCCTTCTAGGTATTCACTGAAGGCCCATTGGCCCAAGAAGAAATTGAAAAGAAAATAATTTTCCCCTTAATAAATTATTTGTATTTGTTATTTATTCGTTTTTATTCACTGAAATACCAGTAATAATGTCCGTAAATTGCTATGATCTTGCACTCACTTTGTTTCAGCAAATATTGGACAAGCCTCTACCAGCAAATGGCATTTGATTGACAGCAAGCCTGGTCATGAAATGGGGACGACAATTTGGATGACAGGTGTTTTAACCAATCAGAATTCCATTGAGTTGTGGAGTTAGCCAATCACAATTAGTTGAGTTGTGGGTGGGATATTCCCAGGGATTCGCGAATCCAAGCCAACCAGGAGACGACGGACGACAAGGAGGGAGGAGTTAATGATTATTCGGAGATTTCGGGCAACTAGGAAGTGTGGCGGAGTTTTCAAGATGCCTGTTCAAACCGTTCTTTTAATACATCCATGGTTAAAACCAAAGGATAAAATTAGAGCTTTCAACCTGCAAAAAGCTATATTTTCGCCATTTCCAGGCTAGCAACTGGGAACTTTACCCTTAGTTTACATGCAGAGTTGGGCACAAGACAAGAGGCTTTATTACTGCTGTGCGGTGCTGTGCTGTGCTGTGCGGTGGGTTGCTTGTTGCTTTTTGGTGGATTTGGGTTTTGTCTTCAAGTGAAGCACTGTGAACGTCATTGGTAAGTTATTATTTCATTTTATTTTATTTTATTTCATTGCTGGTGGTGTCGCTGGGGCAGCTTGCTGTCGGTGTGCAGGGGGAGTTTGTGTTATTGACAGTGACAGCCATTTGTTTATGTAGCCTAATGTAATTTTCATAGCTGAGGAGGAGTAGTGGAGTAATTATTGTGTGTAACGATACAGCGACCTCAGCTGGCTGTGGAAGTCAAGACAACTCATCATAGATCTTGGGCATGTAGTATTTCCAATAGCCTGTTTACGCCCTCACCAACGCGTAAAGACGCACGCAGTGCGCACAGAGAGAGACCTATCACTTGCAGTAGGGTAGGCTATAGTTTGTGTGTGTGTGTGTCAGAGTGGGACATTCTTTTTAAGCTGTTTTATTCACTTGATCCCAGCATTGCATGATTTTTAGTTATTCGGTTTTGGACCAGGTTTGATCAGTATGTATAATATATATTTTACATTTGGGTTTATTGCCTGTGTGCGTGTGTGTGGGGGTGGGTGGATTATGTTATAGAAGGCCCGGTTCTGATAGGCACGGTTCGCCACGTTTGAATATTGAGTGTATCCGATTTAGTCAGGTCAAATATATTGTGCACACATGTAGATGATCAGGGTGATATCTCTGTACATCTTTCCCAATGTACACTGATACTGAAACAGCTTGGAAGGCAACTAACTAGGACTCTTTTATTGTGAAATGACCAAAAGGGAAATTGAGGTTGGTGTAAAGTAAAGAGTTGCATTTTGTTGACTTGACTTTGCGCTTTTGTCTCATAGCAGTGAGGGAGACAATGACTTGTTGTCAGTCAGTTTAACTACAAAACAACAAAATCACTAGTCTTCCACGCTGCTGTGGACTCTCATCAAGGCAGACAGAAAGACTTGGCAAAATAAATGCATCATACCTCTAATATTAGTTCTCTACTGTAGCCTTTAAAGTGACATTTTTCACTACTTTTTAACTGTTACAGCACTTTTAAAGCATTGTGTATCCATGACAACTGCAAACCTTTAAAGTCATTATTATTAGGAATGAATCACTGCATTAAAAAGTGACTGAAGCTCTTGTCAAAAATATATTAATCCTCTTTAAAAAATTCAGATGGCAGCGGCCAAAATGGCAATCTCGAGGCTTCGAAATTGGAGTTCACAAACCAATGGGTGACATCACACTCATAACGTCCATCTCTTTTTACAGTCTATGGTGCCAACACCCAGCTTGGCACAACAGTTAATTTCACATCCAAAATGCACCAAAACTATCAAAACACTGCATAATGTCAAAATCAAATAATTCTACCAAAATACAATGACCTAAAACTAAAACAAAAACCACACACGCTAACAGCAGGTAGCATGACTATAGGTGTACATTGTCTTATTTGACAGTAAACAAAGTTCCCATTACAAAATAGTCTAAGAATGGTACAGCACCAATGTACTACAGTACTACAGTACAGAAACAAGTCATAGGAATGCAACAGGGAGGCGCCCCCCGGTGGCTCAACTGGTAGAGTGCAAACCATTAAGGCTTTAGCCACAGTAAGTCATCTGATAACAAACGAGGAATTTGACTTTAGTGCAAGTATTCAGCGCAGTGATCACATCAATAGTAGAAGACAAAGCAATACAGAAAAACAATCACAAAATTTTAAATGGACTGCATTTATATAGTGCCTACATTCACCCATTCATACACCAAAGGCAGCAAGCTGCCACGCAGGGTGCTGGCACAGCCATCGAGAGCAATTTTGGGTTCAGTGTCTTGCCCAAGGACACTTCGACATGCGGACTGGAGGAGCTGGGGATCGAACCACAGACCTTCTGATTGGTGGATATACTGTATGATGGGAGGGGGCGGGAGGGGGTTAGGATAATGGGGGGAACATGGCTCATCACCGGCTGTGCTCAGGGGGCACTGTGGGGAGGCGGGGGGAGGGGGTCCCTTCCCGCGGCCGACCCTACCTTTCCTTTCCTGTCCCCCCCCCCCCCAGGAATAAGACAGGAAAAGCTTCAGTGCATCTTTGTTTGTTTGTTTGTTTATTTATTTATTTGAAACAGGAGGACAATCCATGGAACTCCAATAGGAAAAATCAAGCCGAGGAGTTACAATTAAAAAGCCTTTATTTTAGTGGCTCATAGATTAAAAACATGCCAACATGTTTCGAA